>NW_027069817.1:530263-739318 GCF_002906115.3 Quercus suber
AGAGAAAGTGTACTGTGTAATAACCTGCTTTTGATAATAGAGTGACACTGCAGTCAAATCCCCCATGGTTTCTATCGCAGGAACAGTAGCTGAGAATAACATTTTAAAAAGGGGTTAATAGATATCCAGGAAAGTTAAGCTAGTTGCCTCAGCAACTTACATAACTAGCATACTTAGTGTTAACAGTTCAACAAAAAAAACCCTAAAACTAATGGGCAAAAGCCAAGAAGCTGATGGTGAAATCACACATGGAAAGCCATGCCTGTCTCATTCTAGGACATTCAACTGATTTGGGAACCGTTGACTATATTCGGGATAAAACATAGGCTATTTAATATTCTTATATATCATACAGTTTATATTCTAAAAAGCAGGTTGGAATTATTTTTTTAAGTTTTCTGCAACTATTTAGAGATCCACAAACAAATGCTAAGTCCTTCTTTGTAGCTATAACTTGGAACTACAGAAGATTTATAAAAATGAAAATAAAAATTTAGAAAAAGAGGGAAAATGAATAACCTGTAAATTCACTTAAATCATCATTGTACTCACATATCCCATGACCAGAGCATTGATTTGGGCAGTATACAGTTGAGATTGTCATCATGGTTCGGGGGCTTGACTGATTATTTAAATCAACAGGATGCCTTAACCCAATAATCCAAAGTCCTGCTGTGGGATATAAGATATACAAGTTGATTCCTTCTTGACTTGTATCATACGATTTAAACATGGAGTTGTTGTTATTGCTTTTGCTTGTCTGGTCCAAGTAGCTATAGTCCCACATGTCAAGAGACGGTAATCCACCAAACCTAACATATAACCCATAACTTAATTTTGTGTCTGATGTGAGTTGAATGTGACTATTATAACCTTCTGTTCCTTCTTCTGTATGCAGAAGAAAATAAGTCCAACCATAATCTGATCCATGACCATTCCCATATGAAGACTTGCTTAAGTAGGGTTCCAGATAGAAATCAACTGACTCTGAGGATACATTTCCTCTGTCTGGCAAATAAACTATAGGAATGTCTTGTTTTTGATAAGGAATTGCCTGCATCAACGCATATAAAAATGGTCATTTTCCTAATCCAAATCGATAAATTTCAAACACATTTGATCAAAGGAGGCTACATAAGTAAGCACAATCCAAGTTGGAAGAGTAGATGAATCCATAAAATGGTGCACGCACACAAACAGCATACTAACAAACCTGAAGAACGTGTTGTTTCCAAGTACAATTTGATCCCGCCTTTTCTTGTGTGCATGCAATTACTTCCCATTCCACCAAATAGCAAGGTTCTATATTTCCTTTTTGCATTCCTTGTTGTACATTTGACTTAAAAACTGGTTCAATGGAAAAATACCATACACCAGCCCTTGGTAGTTGGATGACTAGAGGATCTTCACTTATATCAGTAATATAATCATATAAAATTTTGTCTGGAAGTGCATTATAACGAGCATACAACATTATGGAAAATTCACTGCAGTTCCTCGAAGCTTCACTGATATTTTTCACTCTTGTCCTCACTTGTTCTACTGCCTCCATTACAGTCAAGGCATAGGCATTCACATCAAATTTTTGTGTGCATATAGTCCTAGAATAATTCCTGTAACAATGCTTTCCACAGTTTCATTATATCTCTCATCAGATTGCTCCATGGAAAGGTCATCAACTGCCCGATTACAGTATTCACCCCACATTCTAGGGTGCAAGCAGCCCTCCACAGTAATATTTGCAGTGAAAGAGTATACTGAGCCCCTACTTATCTAATATATGGCAGCAATTATTAGTAACTTCAATAACTTAAGTTTCAAATATGAAAAATATATGGTATTAAACATTTTAATGTATAGCTTGTACAAGAGGCCTAAAATTTTTGTACTAAAAACGTACCATCTTTGATTGAGTTCTAATAGGTCCAAAGCCATTGAACAAGCCAATATAGTAAACTCCGGGTGTGATCTACACAGAACGTCCTCATGCATTAATAAAGGAAGCAGATTTACAGCCAAAAATAGTTTAAATCCAACCACAAAACTGAAAAAGGAGCAACCTGCAGAGACGACAATTTGAATGTCATCATTTCTTGCAAAGGATAGCATCGCTCTTCATTCTGAAGATTCTGTATGTCTCCAACAGATCCACTAGGCAAGTCATTTAGCACTGAAAAAGAACACATAAAGAGTTGTTCTAAGAAGCTTACTAACTGCAATTGTTTAACATATTTTAAGTATGAAAAATGTACTAGAATTTTGCTTATAATTACAATTGATTTATCAGCAGCTTTCAATTTGCTAGCCTTCTGTTTATCACCGAATCACTTACTTTCCTTAATGCAATAGTACTTTGAAATACTTTAAATAAGGATGGATATTGAATTTACATATCATGAGATGAATTTTTTTTTTTTTTACCTAGATCTTCTATAGCAGTATTTGAGACGTCTGGAAGAGGCGGACCACCAAAATGAAAGCATATGATTGGCAACTTCATCTTAGGATACTTGTCTATATGTTCAAGGTTCTGCAATGAAAATAATGAATCATAACAAGAAAGGGATCAAAAGTTAGACAACCTTGTATAGCCTCATTATACCTCCAATAATGCAAACTCTAATAACTCAACAAAAGAGACTAAACAAAAAGGTTGTACCCTATGCACAACTCTCATTTTTGCGGGGGTTTTGAAGAAATAATTGGTAGTCAACCTTACTTTTATTTTTTTGGAAGGTTGATTCCCAGAATAAAGACGCTAAACAATTAGAAAAATGAGTTTGAGATCTATATTTTTTAATAAATTTGGATTTATAATAATAATTCTCAACCCGAATTTTCATGCATCGAAATAGACCAAATGGACCAAAATGCTAGGTTGATGTGGCTTAATAAGTGCTACGCTTTAGCTTTTAAATATTATATAGGTTATATAGATTTGCAACATTCTTACTACATAAAATATCTAAATATACTCACAAGATTGATGTTTGATAATAATTCAATAGATGCTGACGCGTAAAAAGGAGGAGGTGGCAATTCAACTGAAACCAATAAAGTCTATATCAACCTTGAAATACAAAGCATATTTATTTTTTTACTGGATGAATATAAAGCATATAAATAAATATGCTTTCACAATAGTTAAGATCTTGAAAAAGTTGATCTAAATCATACTAGGACCTTTAGACATGATCGAAATGAGTAATGTTTTTAATGCACAACTTGCTGAAAAAGAATTATTTGTACTCTTTCTTCTTCTTTTTGTTCTTAAAAAGGAAAAAGAAAAAGAAAAAAGCACGGGGAACAAGAGGAAAATCCTTAACACTTCCACTTGCTCAAAAAAGAAGAAGATAGGTACCCCTTGCGATATCGTTGTATTTCCATATAACCAAAGAAATAGTGACATTAACTCCCCCTGCCTACATATCACATTTTAATGATTGTACCAAATATGCTGCCTAGTCTATTCCATCCATCCTATCATCTTCATCATTCTTCACTATATAATTAATTAGATTCTTTAGTAGTGGCTAAGAAATTCTTTATACTGGTTATAATAAGAAGCAAAACTAGCCGCAAGAAATCTAGAATTATTTGCGGTGTATCTCAAAGTGTGGTTTGGGATCTATGATTATATATGCTATGAGAGTGAAATGCATATAATGCATTAAGAATTTGTTATATGACCCATGGTCAGAAATTCCTAAAAGCTGACAAACAAAACATTCTAAAGTATGTGACTAGGTATTATTAAAAAAAAAAAAAAGTATGTGATTAGGTTGGGTCATAAACGATTATTACTTTCTTATTTTATTCTTTTTAGTTTTTATAACATTGAATTCAACGATTCTTTGCTAATGTGCCTGTGCAAGATAAAGGCAACCATTCAAAAAAACAGTAAGGCATCGATAGTGTATATATATATATATATATCATTTAATTTTTCAAAGTGTGGTTTGGGATCTATGATTATATATGCTATGAGAGTGAAATGCATATATATATATATATATCTATAGGGCCTCGATTTTCGGACCAAGTCCAATATGTGTGGGATCTTGGCCCTATAAGTCCAGTATAATAAATTTGTAGAGAGTGGGTCAAAGAGCTAGGATTTAGTTCATGAATAACAGTTAAAATGGGCTTTCATGATGATCAAATAGAAATAAACTAAGTTTATCAAAGAAAGTTTGTCCTTGGCACAATCCGAGGAGCTCTGCCTTTGTAGCTATTGGATGACAATGATTATAAGAGTTCTTGAGATTGCTATAATGTTTTCTCCCTCTCCCTTTCTCCAGCCTCCTCTTTATGGTAGGTTTCTCCTATTATATAGTCATCTTTAAATGATCTTGACCTTCCACTTGCTGATCATTCAAGCCTATACTTGAGTGCTTCTCCCATCAGACACCCCCTCTGGCATTCTGTGAGTTGCGGTGACTGAGGTAGCACTGTTCAAGGGTCATTTCCTCGTTAATGCGGCCAGGATGTTAGTTGGTGACAGTTTCTCCTTGAATGGCTCCTCCACCATGCTCCCATGGCTGGCCCATTGTACTCGTCCTTCTTTCTAGAATGCTCGGGGAGGCTGCCTTTGATGGCGTGTTGCTCTTCCCCTTTATAATCTTGGTTCACCTAGGACAGGATTATCCTCGATGATGTTCCTCGGCAATTTGGGCTTTCTTCATTCGTCCTCGGACATTCCTTCCTCCTCGGCGTGGGCCTTGGGCTCAATATAAAATGGGCCGGGGTTGCCAAATTCTTAGACTTCAGAATAGCCCCTCAAAATCTTGCTATCTAGCTCCTCAGACGGAGAGGAGGATTTTGATGTTCTCGGCTTTTTGTCATTGCTTGTCAAGTCTTGTCCTCCGTCAGTGCTAGAGTCTTTTCATTTGTCCAAGGCACGTTCCTTGCTTTGGTATACGGAGCATGCCCTCATTAAATTCTGGCTGCTCTGTACTCCCTACGTTCAACAGTGTGATGGTAATCAAACAGTGGGGATTTCTTTGGAAATTGGACAGGAGTTATTTCGCTTGTAACTCTTTCTTTGAATTCCGTGCGAATTAACTTCCGCTAGGTTTCGCCTTCTATATAAGGCACCCTAGGGGAACCGTTCTTTCACATTTACAGATTCTTGAGTTTTGCAGGAATCTCAAGTTCTCAACCCTTCAGGCATTCCCCAGGACCTTGCCAAGATCGTTATCAAGGCCTAGGGAGTGAGGTGGCCCTGGATAAAGGCAAGGGCAAGGAAACCAAGCCCCCTTTAGAAACCAAGGATGTTGTCCAGATCCTGGATAATGCAGTTAAGGCAAAGGAAGCAGAGGCCAAAGATGTTCCTACCTTTCAACCGAGGAAGAAAGAAGACTCTCATCCTTTAGCCAAGAACCGAAGCAGGTGTAGATCGCGTCAGACTTTTGGTGCAACAAAGTTTGGGTCTCATCTTGATAGCAGGACATCTTGCAGTTAGGAGAAAAGGGGTTCATCAAGCGTTTCCGCTTCTTCTTCTTTCTCATTGCTGGTACCACCCATACTGGCTCGATTGCTGTTAGAATAAGATTGTGAATCTACCATTCCTATGGGCTTTCCTTTTTTATAGTTAGTTTTAAAACAAGCATGCCTAAGCCGCTTGGTATATGATGTACCTTTCATTTATTTAATAAAAAGGGCTGCACTTTTTGCTTTATGAACCATTCCTTTCTTTACAGTAATTATTTCATTAATGGGTGTGTTGTTATTTTTCCCTCAAATGGGGCTTAGAACTGATGCTATTGACGGTAATGAAAAGTCGTCACCCTGACTTTAACAAAACTGATAGTAGCACCCAGCTGTTAATTTTAAATAAGTTAACTACGTAGGAATAATCAGGAACATAACCATATGCTCTACACTGCAAACTGTGGACTATCAAAGAATGTTGGATTTAAAGTAAGCGATCTGAGGGGAGCATCGTGCATTAAAGCTCTGTTCGACATTTATAATGACGTCAGAGCATTGGTTTTCCCCAAGTGTCTGGTCCGAGGATCTAGACATGCCTTAGGTTCTGCTTAAGCACTTGTAAAACAAAACTGATAGTAGCACCCAGCTGTTAATTTTAAATAAGTTAACTACGTAGGAATAATCAGGAACATAACCATATGCTCTACACTGCAAACTGTGGACTATCAAAGAATGTTGGATTTAAAGTAAGCGATCTGAGGGGAGCATCGTGCATTAAAGCTCTGTTCGACATTTATAATGACGTCAGAGCATTGGTTTTCCCCAAGTGTCTGGTCCGAGGATCTAGACATGCCTTAGGTTCTGCTTAAGCACTTGTAAAGAGATGTCATGGCGTTAATTTTTCCAAAGCGTGTGGTCCAAGGACTCAAGCATGGCTAAGGCTCTGCTTAACACTTAGCAGGAGGTCCGAGGGACCCAACATACCCAAGGTTCTTCCTAGCGGGAGGTCTGAGGGACCTGACATAGCTAAGGTTCTTCTTTTATTGAATGGGTAACAAAAAAGTTTAAGCCCATAACGCCAATTTCCTCATAAGTTTGTGGTCCGAGGAGCCATACAAGACCTTGGTTTTGTTTAACACTTAGATAGTTGCCAAAAGTTATTAGTTTTCCCATAGGTTTGTAGTCCAAGGAGCCATGCAAGACCTTGGTTCTATCTAAAACTTAGATAATTGCCTGAAGTTATTAGTTTCCCCATAGGTTTATGGTCCGAGGAGCCATGCAAGACCTTGGTTCTGTCTAACACTTAGATAATTGCCTGAAGTTATTAGTTTCCCCATAGGTTTGTGGTTCGAGGAGTTATGCAAGACCTTAGATCTATCTAACACTTAGATAATTGCCTGAAGTTATTAGTTTCCCCATAGGTTTGTGGTCCGAGGAGCCATGCACGACCTTGGTTCTGTCTAACACTTAGATAATTGCCAGTGTGTGTTAACTCCCCCAAAGCAGGAGGTTCGAGGACTCGTCATAGCTAAGGCTCTGTTTAACCACTTTAGTAGATTAGAAGATATCAATATATGCTTTCCAGAACTAGCCCCGCTGTAGAGCCTCCTTGAATCGCTCTGTGTTGCTGCCACTTCCTCTAATGGAGGTCCAGCAAACTCGGCCACCGAATTCGCGGGTACCTGACCTTGGACAGAGGTACGAGGCATGTACTTGATGTTAGAAGCCCCTAGAACTATGCCCCATCTAGCAATCCTCCCCGTATAATCCGCACTTCGAAGTGTAGACCTAAGCAGAAGCTGAACTAGGACAGCAACTGTGTGTGCCTCATATAGTGTCTTACTCACATAGTAAATTGGCCACCATAATGGCTTTCCCTAGGGACTCTTGCTGATGAGGGCCTGATCCTATCTTAACTAACCGTTGCACTCACTATCACATAAGCTCTTCCCACAGACGGCGCCAATTATAAGGTCTTGATTTTCAGACCAAGTCCAATATGTGTGGGATCTTGGCCCTGTGAGCCTAGTAAAATAAATTTGTAGAGAATGGATCAAAGAGTTAAGCTTTAGTGCATCGATAACAGTTAAAATGGGCTTTCATGATGATCAAACAAAAATGAACTAAGTTTATCAAAGAAAGTTTATCCTCGGCATAATCTGAGGAGTTTTGCCTTTGTAGTTATTGGATGACAATGGTTACAGGAGTTCTTGAGATTGCTATAATGCTTTCTCCCTCTCCCTTTCTCCAGCCCCCTCTATATGGTGGGTTTCTCCTATTATATAGTCCTCTTTAAACGATCTTGACCTTCCACTTGCTAATTATCCAAACCTATACTTGAGTGTCTGTCCCATCAGACACTCTCTCTGGCATTCTGTGAGTTGCGGTGACCAAAGTAGCACTGTTCAATGCTTATTTCCTCGTTAATGCGGTCCGGATGTTAGTTACAAGCATTTAATGCGGAGGTGACAGTTTCTCCTTGAATGGCTCCTCCACCATGCTCTCATGGCTGGCCTATTGCACTCGTCCTTCTTTCTAGGATACTCGGGGAGGTTGCCTTTAATGGCGTGTCGCTCTTCCCCTCATGATCTTGGTTCATTGAGGACAGGATTATCCTCGACGATTTGGGTTTTTTTCGTTTGTCCTCGGACATTTCTTCCTCCTTGGCATGGGCCTTTGGCTCAATATAAAATGGGTTGGGGTTGTCAAATTCTTAGGCCCCATAATATCCTATTAAAAGAATAAAGAACACTAAAAAGCATAATTTTTTATTTATTTTAATTTTAGGTAAATTACACTAATACAGTTGTACTCCTAAGATATATGGTGAAATTAGACTTTGTTATAAGCTTATAACCGATTTTCAATAAATGACACTCTACTTCCAAATAACTAAAAATGACATTATTCTGCTTTCCCGCTCAAATGATAAAAAATGACACTCTACCGGTAAAATAATTTAAAAAATCTGCGAGACAAAGTGTCTTTTCTTAAAAATTGGGTATCTGTATTTTCATATTACATTAATACCTTCCTCCAATATCTAATACAAATTAAAAATAAACGATACTAAAAATTTAACAAAGACCCTTCAGCAAAAAATAAATTTCAACAATTAAAGACTCCCACATTAAAAACATTGATATATTTTTTTTTTAAAGCAAACCCAGAAACAATCAATCAGTCCATGGACATAAACAATGAAAAAGACAGCAAAGACTTATCATCATAAGCTCAAACCTTTACTGTAACGCCCGTCGTATGGCTTTAGATTTGTGGCAGATATAACATAGCTCATGTTTGTCACTATTTGTTCAGAGCTGTCACCAAAAGAAGGAGAAGAAGAAGAAGAAGAAGAAGATAAGGCTAAGAGGCACAATAGGAAAAAGAAACCATTCATTGAAAATCCCATGATTGGATATTCATCGCCACAGTTCATGAACAACCAAAAATTCAAGAACTTTGTTAATATGGAAAACAGAGTCTTTATACTTTATAGGCAAAAACTCAAAGTCCGTTTGGGAAAAGAAACTGAAGATTTTATGAGAGACGTATATGGTAAATTTTGGTATTATCATGCAGACTTGTTTGTAGTGCATTCCATCTTTGTACACACTCTAAACGTAAACCCTTTGTTCTCTTCATACCAACTATCTTGGCACATTCATCAAATCTGCACATTCTACTCTCTGATCCTTTAGATATTTCATAGTTTCTCGGATCTTAGTCACCGAGTCATCTATTACTTTCAATCCTTCTTGAACAATAAGATTCAATATATAAGCACCACAACGCACATGGAAAAAGATACCATCACATAACAATAACCCCCCCCCCCCCATTATTAAGCTTTTTCTTTATGAAATCTTGGCAATTATCATTATTAGATGCATTATCTAAAGTAATGGAAATATTTTCTTCTCAATACCCCATTCTTCCAAGAAACTTAAAATTTTCTCCAATAAAAGAGTTCCCGTGTGTGGAGATGGCATATGACAAAAATTCAAGATGATGTTTTTCAATTCCTAATTCTCATCCACATAATGTGCCGTAAGACAAATATATCCCTCACTTGTAACAAAGGTCCATAAATCCAAAGTCAAACATATTCTACTAGGAATTGATTTCAACTTATTTTTAAAATCATCATTCCCTTTCTTGTAAAGTTTTTAGAATACCAACTTTTGAAGAATTCCTAGAAATATGTTTAACATCTGAATTTAGATAACTGGAAACCTTTCTAATGTCCTCATACTCAACAAAGCTAAATGGTAAATTATGCTTAATAATAGCCTCCGCTAACATCTCATGAAACTCTTCTTGAGTATCTTGTTTTGTAACTCCCTACCCTCTTCTTCACCATCTTGTTTTACTTTATTTCGTTTTAAGCATTCGAGAAAATGGCGATGCAAGTTTGATGTTCCATGATGACTATCCGTCAAAAAACTTTTCTCACACCATTGACAAGTAGCCTTACTTAACCCTTCTTCATCAATAGGCAATTTCACAAATTCAGTCCAAACTGTAGAAGTGTGCTGTTTTTCTTTTCTTTTCCCCTGAAACTCTTTTTGGTTTCTTAAACTTTGATTTTGAATTAACTCTTAAAGATCGTGAAGGATTAGTAGAAATATCCACAATTACAACATCATCATCACTTTTCAAATTTACAGCCGGAGAAAGCCGCTGTACTCTAATTATCAAAGCAAATATATAATTAAAATTAAAATTCTAGTCTATTTAAAACATCTAAAGAAACTGTGAACATAAGACATTCATCCAAATGACAATGAGTCAATGCAATCAAACACAAATAATTAAATATAATGTTAGCAGAGGCAGAGCAGTATACTATATTATTATTGCTAAATCATAAATTCATAATATTAAAAAATCAATCCAAAAACTAAAAACATTTAGGGATTTAAGAGAATGATGAAAATTATTTAACTTACCTTCACCATAGTTGATGATTTGTGGTTGTGCTCCTCTTAAATAGGTCAGCAGGTGGTGAGATCTAGGCTGTGTAGCCTGTAGATGGCGAGAGATAGAGAACTAAGAGAAGTGAGAAAGCAGAGCAGTGAAGAAGGGCAGAGGCGCAAGCTTTGAATGCTTTGTGTGAAACTAAAAAAGTGTGGAATGTGTGAAGAAGGGCAAAGGCCGGAGGTGCAAGAAAAGAGTAGAAGAACTGAACTGAGGAAGCTTTAGGGCCCTTTGTGGTTTGGTTTGTCACGTTTCAACTTTCAAGTTTGTGCGTTGTTTGTGCCTTTGGCTTTAGACAATGGACTATAGCTAGTATTGATTTTTTTTTTTTTTTTTTTAATGGTTGTCTTGATAGCCTTGTGTAACGTGTTGTCTTGTCTTATGTCAAGCACTAAAACTGAGCTCTTATTGGTTGTGACGAAGCTCAAATAGTCATTCTCTCATGTCATGTCTTGACAACAGTTTTAATTGTTTATAACTTTATATCTATAATATATTCACTACAAAAAACTGGACCTATAGTGGCGTTTGTGAAACGCCACTATAGGTACTAAAAACGCCACTATAGGCCCATTTTGGCTATAGTGGCGTTTTCGATAGTGGCGTTTACAAACGCCACTATTGTATCGCCATTATAGACCTATAATGGCGTTTTTGTAAAACGCCACTATAGGTCGGCCTATAGTGGCGTTTGCAAACGCCACTATAGACCCTAGTTTAAACGCCACTATAGCATTTTTAAAAAAAAAATAAAAAATTGGTCTATAGTGGCGTTTGCAAACGCCACTATAGGTCTGTAGTGACGGTACAATAGTGGCATTTGTAAAACGCCACTATAGACTCTACAAACGCCACTATAGCCAAAAAACCACCAAAAAAAAATTTTGATTACCAAAAATTAATTTTTGGTTATCAAAAGATTTTTTTTTTTTTTAACGTGAAAAAGTTTTTTTTGGTTGAATTAAGATTGTAATTAAATTAATATTACAATTTTAATTAAATAAAAGATACAAAACAAAATACATAAAACAAAATACAAATCCTATAGCAATCCTAGCAAATTCAAAATGAGACACAAACCCACCTAAAAAAAATTCAAAATCAAACCCAACGTGCTCACATCCAAAATTTTTTTTAAAAAAAAATAGCAACTCCAAATACAAACACTAAACCTATCCCAGCAAATTCAAAATGAGACACAAACCCACCTAAAAAAATTCAAAATCAAACACAACATGCTCACATCCAAACAAAAAAAAAAAATAGCAAATCCACCCCACGAAGCAAAGTTGACAGCAAACAAAGAATAGACCAAAACTATTACCAGAAAATAAATAGACCAAAATAATCATAAATTTTTTTTTAATAAAAAAAGCTTACCTGCAACTATACAACCAATGGCTTCAAACACCATCTACAAATTTGAACAAAATCAGTAAGCTACAACACCATCTGCAAATCCAAAACCACAAACATTAACACCACCACAAATAAAACAAAAGAAATAAAATAAAAATGGAGAGAAACAAAAAAGAATCAATTCAAGTGTGAATTGAAAGAAGAGTGAAAGAAAAAGTAAAGAAGAAAGATGGAGGAGTGGAGATAAGGGAGAAGAAGAAGGAAAAAAAAAAAAAAAAACAAAAAAACAAAAGAGAAAGGAAGTCTGCTGAGACTTGGCGTGGAGAGTTAAGGGAGAAAAAGAGAGAAATGAAAAAAACAAAAAAAGCAAAAGAGAAAGGAATTAGTCTGAGGCTTGGCGTAGAGATAAGGGAGGGATATGTGAGAGTGGGGGTTGGTGGGGTAGTTGAGGGGCTTTAATGTTTTTTTAAAATTTTATATATATATATATATAGTGTATAAAAAGAGAAATGATAAGTATGTATGTGTGTATATATATATAAATGATATATTCATAATATTTTCACAATATTTTTATAACAAATTTTAAGTGGTAGGTTGTTACTGATTGTTATTGTTGGGGCAAAAAAATAATCTTAGTGTTAGGTTCAAATTTAAACCAATAACAATTAACTACCTATAATTTGTTGTGAAAATATTGTAAAAATGTTGTGGATGTAACATCTCTCATACATAAAAAAATAAAATATGTATATATATATAAAGAGAAATGATATATCAATAATATTTTTACAAGAAATTTTAAGTGGTAGTTGTTACTGATTGTTATTATTGGGGCAAAAAAGTAATCTTAGTGTTAGGTTCAAATTTAAACCAATAACAACTAACTACCTATGATTTGTTGTGAAAATATTGTGAAAATGTTGTGTATGTAGCATTTTTCATACATAAAAAAAATAAAATATGTATATATATAAAGAGAAATGATATGTCAACAACATTTTCACAACATTTTTATAACAAATTTTAAGTGGTAGGCTGTTACTGATTGTTATTGCTGGAGTAAAAAAGTAATCTTAGTGTTAAATTCAAATTTAAACAAATAACAACTAACCACTTATGATTTTTTGTCAAAATGCTGTAAAATTATTGTGAATCTAACATCTCTCACTTAAATATAAATATATAATAATATATACATTTAAATATAATATATAATATATAATAATATATAAATATAATAATATATACATTTAAATAAATATATATATATAATATATTCAAATATTTTGAAATATGCCATAGAATATTCTAGGCATATTCCATTTCTTTATGTACGCTGGAATTCATTCAGTGTTTTTGTTTTTTGTTTTTTTTTTTTTTTAATATTGTAGATATATATGCATTTTTTGACCTATTGTGGCGTTTAGTAAACGCCACTAGAGGTCCACTCTTTTAAATTTTTTTTTTTTTTTGGGTGCTGGATTCTTTTTCTTAATTTTTTTTTTTATTCTAGGCTATAGTGGCATTTGACAAACGCTACTNCTATAGTGGCGTTTGACAAACGCCACTATAAGCATTTGTGAGACCAGAACCTATAGTGGCGTTTGACAAACGCCACTATAGGTTTTGGTCTCACAAATGCCTATAGTGGCGTTTGACAAACGCCACTATAGGCATTTGTAAGACCAAAATCTATAGTGGCGTTTTGAAAACGCCACTATAGGTCGTGAAAAACGTTGCTATAGACCTATTTTTCCAAACGCCGCTATAGGACCCTCCAAACGCCACTATAGATATGGCTATAGCAGCATTTATAGAAAACGCCACTATAGGTCAAGTTTTTTGTAGTGATTGATTATTAGTTTTAGTACTTTGTGCTTTATGCACCTAGTATCATGACGTAATTTAAATATTTTTTTAACGAATATTTTTTAACGGGTCGGGTCACGGGTCAACCTGTTTTTGCTTCGGGTCAAAAAAATTAGGTTTGGGTCAGGTATTTTTTGGGTTGAGTAGGATCGGGTCAGAAATTTCTGACCCGTATTTCCATGTCTACTCCTTTGTCTCTTGCCCCAGCCTTCTTATCTATCTTGCCCAGCCATATTCTTAAGCATGAAACTGTGAAACCACCAAACCAAAGTCTTTCTCTTCTGACATCTCTCACATAATTCCTACCCATTTCTCTAGTCTCTTCTCTCTCTCACTCCCTCCATCTTTTGCTCTTTCTCTTCTCTAATCTCATCTCAAAACTAAAATTTCAAGGGAGGGGATTTATTAGCTTACTTTTGGGTCAAATTGAAACTCCATGGATGCTTGAAATTTTCATGGTTTTGTTTGATCATTTGTGGAATTGATGGCTGATTTGTGTGTGATTTGGGCGTATTTTTCCTGGGTTTTGGTTGGATTTTTCTAAGATTAGTTTTGGATTATTGGGTTTTATTTTTCAGTTGGATGACTTTGCTTCTTGGTTTTCACTTTAAAGAGGTAATGAGAGAGGGGAAATGTTAAGGGTATGTTTGGTTGGGGTAAAAACAGGGAGGATGGAAAATAGGAAGAGGAAAATAAGGTAGAAAATGACATTTTCTCTTATTTGGTTCAGGAGTGAAAACAAAAGAGACAAAAAATGGGGAGGAAAATAATCCCTCTAGGCCCACATTTTTTTTGTCCTCCCAATTTATGAGGAAAACTAAAGAGAAAAGATGCTGAATGATATAATTTACACAAATACCCTTACAAACTAAGGAGACAAGATGTTGAATGGTGTTTTGCTGCTAGGTGAAGGATGTGTTAAAAAGTAGTTGAATTGCTGCCAAGTGAATTGTTTTGCTGCCAGGTGAAGGATGTTTTGCCAAGTTTGCCCAGTTGCCCAATTTGCCTAGTCGCTCGCCCATGTGAATAAAGTTTTGTTTTTTTTTGTTTTTTGGCAAATATCTTCCCAATCTACGAATGGTCATGTGGATAATTTTTTTTTTTTTATTATACAAATGTTGATTATAAATCTGTGTATTCATATGAAAAGCAATATATTCGAAACCAAAATTTTAACAGCCAAGTCTATGTGTCAAGTAAAGGAAAGGGTTTGAGGGTTGAGAAGAAGCAGCCTATTTCTAAAGAAAATTTTGAAGTGGTTAAAAAAGATCAAGATTTGCTACCAGTTATTGAATTGAAGATTGAAAATACCACTTGTCAAAAATTTGAAGAAGAGGTCAAAGAAACGAAGGTTGAGTTGATTGTGAATAATGACAGGAATGAAGAGATGGTAATTATTGAGAACGTTGTGGAAGATTCAATTGAGTTCAAAGGTGAGGACGAGTCCATTACCCACAACCCCCAGGTTCCGATTGATTTATTGAAGACAACTACACAATATGTTGATTTTCTTGGGGTAGAAAATTTTAATTTCTTTATCAACCCATTTTTGATTGATGTTGCAAATAAATTGAAAGTAGATGAGAAGAAATTTTATGCAACATTTTATGAAGAATTCAAGTTTCAGAGCCTAATCAAGTTATTAAAGCATTCGAAGTATTTGTTTATTTGGAGCGGAAGATTTCAGATTTCAAAGATGAACTCGAGGACGAGTTTGTTTCAAGTGGAGGGTCTGATGTAGGACAAAATATTCTAATTAATTTCTGTAATCTTTTATATTTTGTATTTTTATGTAATTTTCGTTATTTTAGGTTTATGGCATTTATTTCCTTATTTTTATGTGCATTTAATGCTTTTTAGGTCAAATTTGATTCCTATTATGGTTAGGTATCAATTAGGAGTTAATTTAGATTATATTTTCTTGTCAATCAAGTTTTAAGGAGCCCTTAAATAGGCCCAAAGTCTGTAAACGTTTTTTGATAGACTATTATCAATAAATACAGACTTTTGTCAAATTTTCTTCTGGTGGATTCCAGTTTTATCTCCTTGTGGATTCAGGGAAACCCTCGTGGATTCGAGGTTTACTACCAGAAACTAACAGTTTAGTTTCTGTCCATCAAAGAGAGCATCGTGTGTGCTTCTCTTCAGGCTTCCGCGACATCATTCTCCTCCATTTCCAAATTCAGAATCTCCTTTAACACAAGTCACCCTCTAGATAAGATAAAAATCATCGTAGAAATCGGATTAAGATTTAGTGCAATAGTCCCAAACAATAGAAAATCAAAGGTTGAGATTAAAATTTCAAAGTTACTTGTAATCTCATCCATGGATATATAAAAATATGTTTAACTTTCTACTTTTTACTATTTTACTTTTATACTTTATTTTTTAACTTCTCTATTTTGCATTAGATCTCAATTCTTAGAAATCTAAAGCTTAGAAAAACATTTAAAAAAAATTATCTTTGTGATATTATAAGATTGGGTATTACCACAGCTTTAATAAATAAAAAAATAAAGAAAATTTTCCCGAAAATATTCTAAGAACTTTAAAAAAAATTTCTCTAATAAAAACAGAGTGCAAATGAATGTCTACCTTACACCCATTCCAATCACTCTCTATCTTCAAGGAATTTTTTTTTTTTTGTTAGAAAAAAAAAAATGTCAATAAGGCGTTTGGAAAAGTGTTAGTGCAGCCACAAATTTAAAAAAAAAAAATAATATATATATATATATTAAAAATGTAAGTACTTGCCCAAAATCACATTAGCCTAATATGGAGGAGGTCAATTATTAAACTATACTGTAGGTGTAAATAAAACATCACATTACATCTATATCTATCTATATTTATATATATATATATATATATAAGTTGAAGAGTAATATTTATTGATATTACATTTCTGTTGAGCCACATTAACGGCCATATCATTCACTTATTTTCTACCTTTTATTTTTTATTTCTAAACTTTTATTCTCCCTATTCTAAAAAAAGAAAAGAAAAATTCTTATTCACCCTATTAGTCCACATTTACTATTATACTTCCTTTAGAGTCTATTTAGTTGGAGGAGTGGAAAAGTGGGAGGATGAAAAATTAGTGGGAGGATGGAAAAGTGAGAAAAAAGAAAAGATTTGGTTTTCTCTCATGTGTGTTTGGTTGGAGGGGTGAAAAAGTGGGAGGGTGAAAAACTTTTTTGTTTGGTTGAAAAAAAAAGCGGAGGATGAAAAATGTAGTTTAATTTACACTCATTAAATAATATAAAAATCAACACAAATACATATACATTTATATTACTTTTCTTTATTATTATTCATAATTTTAAATTTATGGGCAACAAAAATTGATTATGCGTTAACTGGAAATACATTTTCAAAAAAAAAAAAAAAATTATCCACATGACCNGATGTAGGACAAAATATTCTAATTAATTTCTGTAATCTTTTATATTTTGTATTTTTATGTAATTTTCGTTATTTTAGGTTTATGGCATTTATTTCCTTATTTTTATGTGCATTTAATGCTTTTTAGGTCAAATTTGATTCCTATTATGGTTAGGTATCAATTAGGAGTTAATTTAGATTATATTTTCTTGTCAATCAAGTTTTAAGGAGCCCTTAAATAGGCCCCAAAGTCTGTAAACGTTTTTTGATAGACTATTATCAATAAATACAGACTTTTGTCAAATTTTTCTTCTGGTGGATTCCAGTTTTATCTCCTTGTGGATTCAGGGAAACCCCTCGTGGATTCGAGGTTTACTACCAGAAACTAACAGTTTAGTTTCTGTCCATCAAAGAGAGCATCGTGTGTGCTTCTCTTCAGGCTTCCGCGACATCAGTTGGTATCAGAGCCTTGACTTACCCTGGCCTGATGGCTAACCGGCGAGACGGTGACCACCACAACAATGACGGCGGTGACGACGTCAACAACTCAGTCCTCACTAGGGTTGAGTTTCTCAAGTTTCGTGAAGAGGCTCGTGATGAGCAACGATTTCATGAAAAGAGTCAGAAAATTATGGGTGAAATCCAGTAAAAGATTGCTATTCTTCTTGCTAGGAAATCATCTCACAACAACAATGTTCAATATATTCAAAGACGCACTCCTAACTACAAGAAAATTTCATTCTTTGACGGAGATATGTGTAAGATGGATTTTATTGACTGGCTTCTTGATTTAGAAGAATATTTTAATTTTTGGAAGATTTGTGATGAAGAAAAGGGCGGCTTGCATCTAATAAATTAGACAATGAAGCAGAAGAATGGTGGGAAGACATTCAAATTGATAGAAAGCGACGAGGTAAGCATCCAATCTGCTCTTGGCAAAGAATGAAAAAGGTATTAATTGATTTATGGTTTCCTAATGACTATTATGATATACTAGATTATACAAATGTTGATTATAAATCTGTGTATTCATATGAAAAGCAATATATTCGAAACCAAAATTTAACAGCCAAGTCTATGTGTCAAGTAAAGGAAAGGGTTTGAGGGTTGAGAAGAAGCAGCCTATTTCTAAAGAAAATTTTGAAGTGGTTAAAAAAGATCAAGATTTGCTACCAGTTATTGAATTGAAGATTGAAAATACCACTTGTCAAAAATTTGAAGAAGAGGTCAAAGAAACGAAGGTTGAGTTGATTGTGAATAATGACAGGAATGAAGAGATGGTAATTATTGAGAACGTTGTGGAAGATTCAATTGAGTTCAAAGGTGAGGACGAGTCCATTACCCACAACCCCCAGGTTCCGATTGATTTATTGAAGACAACTACACAATATGTTGATTTTCTTGGGGTAGAAAATTTTAATTTCTTTATCAACCCATTTTTGATTGATGTTGCAAATAAATTGAAAGTAGATGAGAAGAAATTTTATGCAACATTTTATGAAGAATTCAAGTTTCAGAGCCTAATCAAGTTATTAAAGCATTCGAAGTATTTGTTTATTTGGAGCGGAAGATTTCAGATTTCAAAGATGAACTCGAGGACGAGTTTGTTTCAAGTGGAGGGTCTGATGTAGGACAAAATATTCTAATTAATTTCTGTAATCTTTTATATTTTGTATTTTATTTAATTTTCGTTATTTTAGGTTTATGGCATTTATTTCCTTATTTTTATGTGCATTTAATGCTTTTTAGGTCAAATTTGATTCCTATTATGGTTAGGTATCAATTAGGAGAGAAAGACTGGGTTTGAGTTAAGTGATTCGAAAAAAGAAGAAGAAGAACCAGATTCAAATGTGTTGAAGACAGAGGAAGAAGAGACAGCTGTAGCAACGGCGTCTAGTAACCAACAGTTATCTATATCAAAACGATGACGTTTGGTTTAGTGGCAAATGGTGTCATTTTGCACAAGCTTAATTCAGAATTATTACACTAGCCAGAAACGGTGTGGTTTTAAGCATAGTGTTTGAAATGGATTCGTCTCTCTTCGAAATGCCTTATTCTAAATTCACTCTGCTCTGGCAGTTCCACGAAGCTCAGGTCCTTCAACAGTTTCTTGAATACGGTTATTGAGTAGTGCTTAGCTAGATAGAATTTTATGAGTTTGTTATGATTCTGTCAGAGTAGGAGTTTCTAGAACTTTTCCTAATGTATGCTCTATAAATAGAGCTTAATCTATTTATAACGATTCAGAGTTTGGAAATATAGTTTTTCAGTATTACTCAGAAATATCTTTCTCTCTCTCTCTCTAGCTTTCCGCCATTGTTATACACATTCCAAGCTCAAATTCTCACAACTTGGGTAGTGAGTGTGAGGATCCATGATTGCCTTGTAAATAAAAAGTTTGCAACCACACTTTTTTATTAGCCTTTTATTTTAAAGAATTGTGACAAAACTTAAGCTTTTTTTTTTCCCCCTATAGAAGTAAATTTTGTAATAAATCTTTTAGTATTAGGAGAATGATTTTTTTCTTTTGAAAATTGCAGCAACATTTGGACTTTTTTTTTGGGCGGGGGGGGTGGTGTGGGGGTTATTCAACGTATATTTATTTTAAAGAATTGTGACTCCACCGTAACTTCTTTTAATTTTTTTAGAAGTCTTTTTGTAGTAGGGCAATGAGTATTTTTAAATGATTGAGACAAACATTTGGACATTTATGTTATTCAACATGGATATAAATATTTTTCAAAGAATTGTGACAGCACCTGATTTTCTTTTAATTTTTTTTAGATAAGAAAATTCCTTTATTTTTAAAAGTATTTTTAGTATTAGGAAAATGATTTTTTCAAAAATTTCCTGTCACTTGGCAAATTTATATCATTTTAGATATATCACTTGTCATTAAGAAGTTTACGAATTGTATAATTAGGGCTGTAAATGAACCAAACCGTTCATAAACAACCTGCGCTTGGCTCAATAAAAAGCTCGTTCATTTTTGTTTGTTTATGAATAAGCCAAGTTTAAACTTTAGTTTTAGACTTGTTTAATAAACGAGTCGAGCCCAAGTAATTAAAAAATATTGTTCATGAACAAGCTCATGAACACCAAGGCTCAATACAAAAGTAACAAAACAAGTTCAACCTAGGCTTATTTATGAGTCTGGTAATAAAGTTGATATGAGCTTGACAAGTAAACTCATATCTTTCTAAAACTTTAATTAATTATAAGTTGAGACCACTTATCCAAACCAAATAAGCTAGATAATAAACTTGATATAGGCTTGATATTATACTTATGTTGGATCTCAAGTTTAAAAGCATGATATCGAGCTTGAGTTTGGGCTTAATATTGAGCTCAAGCTTGGCTTGACTAATGAATCAAGCCAAGCTAAGCTGATCTCAAGTTTTTATACTTTATAACGAGCTCAAGCTTGAACATTATTTGTAGGCTTGTATCAAGCTCAAACCAAGTTTGAACATTCTATTTTTGCTATCAAGCCGAGCTTGAACATTCACTACTCGACAAAACTCGGCTCGTTTACAGCCATAATTGTATTACTATTATGAATAAACCTTTTTTTTTTCAATGTTCGATTAAATTTTGTGCAAAATTAGTTATGCTACTTTGGGGTAACCTAAGGTATTATAGGGTTTCAAAATTAATTGAACTTTCTCTTGATTTCGGTTTTAATATATTTTGTACGTAGATGATGACAAGTTAATTTAGTTTTTTAGTTTAACAAAATTATCTGGACTGTAAAAACATTAGAGGAAAATGTAATAGTTCTCTGTAGAAATAGTCATTTGATAGTTTTTTGGTTGATAGAATACATATAATGAGAGCTCGTAAGAGAAGTTGAGCGTTATAATCCGTATTGAGTATAATGGATTCAATCTCTTTCCCTGGAGGTACGTACATTGTATATTGAACCCCATAAATTCGTGTATCCTCTATGTGGTGCTTCTTGATTTATGTTCCTTTACTATTGTTCAAATCCATGAGTGATATTGCACAAGTGGTCTCATATTTTCCACTAGTGCACAACAAATTTCAAATGCAAATCAAAGCTTCAACAATCTTTGGTAGAATACAAGATTGATACTAATTTTACCTCCAATGCTAAAAGTTGATGTAACAACAGTTATAGGGATACTTGAGATCACATGCCATTTGAAGATAGCTCAAAAAGAGATTGTAATGCTATTTTCGCCATAAGAACATTCAACTTTGCAAAATTTAGTCTAGGATTTCCAAACCAATTCTAATTTTGTGTGTGTGCGGACTTTCTTAAAAGTTAAATTCCTAATATTTAAAAAATATAAATAAAATAACAGTTCCATAGAGTCAAATTAAAAAATTATTAGAAAAAATAGGGTCCATCCATGTGACTCACAAGTCAACCTAACTCAATTGTTCTTTTTCAAGTTGACCCTTTTTTGTTTATGAGTCCAAAAAACCCTAGGCATACATTTCTTTTGGGTTCAGGAAAATTAATGGTTTTGGGTCTAATCTTGCAATTTCTAATCCTAAAAGAAGACATAATGTGTTAGAAGGAATACCTTTGTTATGGTGGAATCACCCATCTCATGAATGCTTACCCATGGTTCTCGGTCAGCTCATCAAGGATGAGCTAGATTGAACAAAACCATGGCATTAATCATGTTAAATTTGCGCCTGGTCCCAAATAGTCATGCAGGCCGGGAGCCAATGCATAACCATTCCAAGAGCAAGAGTTTGTTTGCGGAGTTAAGGATATTGATTGCTGTTCAGGAGGCAAACATATTGTAGCCTTACCAATGCCAATGTGTTCCCCATGAATTACTTCACTACATTTGATCCAGAAATGATACGTAACAATGGATAAGTACTCCCACTCTCTTGTATGGCGAACATATTTCTTGCAGTTCCTGCAAATGAAATCTCTCTTAAGGTGTATTCTAGTGACTTTTGAATTAGTCAAAATAATTTTGGGTTGATTGATTTCAAACTTAGAAGAAAGAAAGGTTAAGGGAGAGCATTTCGTTAAGTTCCAAATTGAAAAGAAATAGATGGATCATGGATACTTGATACCAAAAATAGGAGAACAATTAAATATCTTTTCAATTATTAAACAAAGGGCGAAAATTAGAAAGATATTCTCTTTTATGCATGGCGAACCAAAAACCTCTCGGTTTTTCTTCTTTTTTTTTTTTTCTTTTTTTTTTTTTTAATCAAAATTAGAAAGTCTGACTATTTACACCATCACCAAGACTTTGTCTTTCTCATTCTGTTCACTCCACTTTCTCTATATTATTAAAAAATTAACGAAGCCAAATGAAATATGAACCACATCGCCGTCGGTAAAGATTACCTTTAAAGTATTGTGACGAAGATGAATGGTTCATGAGAAAAAACTAATGTTAATTTTTTGGTCTAAGATTTCAGAATCTTTTGCTTTATATCTACTTTTAGCGACAAATTATAATGATCAATAAATTATGAAAAGAATCCTACTAATGATTTTTCCGTGCAAGAGTTAAAAGCTCTTTTATATATTGTTCCCATGCGCACGCCTTCAAGAGAACAGTAATGAGTAAACTACCAAACCATGCAAATTCATTGGTCTAGTTATGAAGAATTCCTATCCATAGATGAACTAATATATGCACAATGTGAATGAAAGAACACTGCCATAAGGAAACATGGTGCACTTCTCAATAGGCGTTTACTTGGAATAACACCAATGTGAATAAAATACGTTTTCTAACGTATTGTTCTTGACAATCATGCTTCTCAGCACACCAAGGATAATCCCTCAGTGTAACTCAACACTCCTCTTTATAATGCTATATTGAATTTTAACGAAGTCATGGCATTAATCCTGTCAACAACGGGTTCCGATTGCTCTTGCAGGCCGGGAGCCAATGCATAAACATTTCATGACCAACTCAGCAAGGGTGTGTTTGTGGAGCTAAGGACATTAATTGATGTTTCAAGAGGCACACGTATTGTAGCCAAGGTTATTACCAATGCCAATGTGCTCCCCCCTCTCAGTTACTTTACTATATTTGATCCTAAAATGACAGGTAACAAGGTATAAGTGCTGCCACACTCTCTTATATAGCGGACATATTTCATGCAAATGCAGTTCCTTTAGATGCAATCTCCCTTAATTAAGGTGTATACCGGTGACTTTTGAATGAGTCAAAATAATTAGGGGTTGATTATTGATTTCAAACTTAGAAGAAAGAACAGTTAAGAGAGAGCATTTAGTTAAGTTCCATATTCAAAAAGAAATAGTTGGATACTTGATACCAAGAATAGGCCTAAGACAATTAAATAGTTTTTCAACGAGTAATGTTTATTACACAAATTGTTTTAGAAATTTTTTACGTGCATCTCCAAAAACAACTTCTAAGTGAGGAAGAGAAGGTGATTTTGAGGTGACTAAAACAGTATAAAATAATTTGTGCAATAAATATAACCCCTTTTGAATTACCATACACGTAAACATCAAAAGGATATTGATAGAAAAAGACACAATGAAATTCTACACTTTGAAAGAAAGATTTACATAAGAAAATTAAAAGGTGGATTTTGATAGAGCTTCTCTAGTTCCTAGCCTTTTCTTCACCTCTTTCCAAAGGTTAAGCTTGAGGATCTTTATAAATTTTAGAATGGAAAATTTTTGCCGATGCTAATAATTGTACAAGAAATGGCATTAATTTTAACTAATGTGAAGTTGTGAACTGCCAATCTGAAATAGATTGGGGTTTTTATGAGACAATATATGATTACCTAGATGATATCGAGGGCAGTGGTAGAGTTCCGGATAACTGAAGGGAAACCATGCACTGCACTAGTATTAAAAGATTGATATCTAATATAATATAAAATGAGTTCTTTTTTATGTTGAATAAAATACATTTAAAATCAGTTCTATTATAGTATTTTCTCATTAACTATCACGTGATCGAATTCCATAATCTATCTGGCTTCAATTATCCTGATGAGGAAAGCAAATCTACCAAATCTTTTTTTTTTCTTTATTATTATTATTATTATTATTATTTGTTTTTTTGAGAATCACAGACCTAGCAAATCTAATTGACAAAATTGAAATAAGCATTTAAAACGTGCGGTGGGTCCGGGGGGGGAGGTGGGGGGGTGTGAACGCGATGTGAATCATGTGATTTGGGGCAAATAAGAAATAAATATATTCAAAAACATCAATATTTAACATAATTCGCCTAATTCCAAACCTACATCTACGTGAAATTATAGACAAAATCCTCTATCAACAATATAGGTATATTACAACAACATTTAACCCAACTTTACATACTCATAAACACAATCTCATAAACCTTACGCACATGAAACAAACAAACTCTTAACACACAATTATGGATATCCTTCAATCTCAAAAAAATCAAAAAAACAAAAACAAATCTACTAAATTATTCTTCAAAATATCCCACTCGCTTGAGTTCTTTTGAGAGTTTTCTCATCTCCCTATGTGGGAGGACTCTTTCTTAAGCAAAAGCCATCAAAATGTTTACAATAATACCTATTTATAAGATTTCAATTATCTTCTTTGATGGACAAAAAATATTCAATTAATTCTTAAACGATGAAAACTAAAACTCCTTTACTTCCCCCTTGAAGAAAACCCATTAATGAAACTTAATCCAAATAAGAATTTGAGAACAATTCTAACAAGACGACATTACCTATAATTCTTTCAACAAAATAAATCATATGACATATTATGCAAAGATGAAATGGTTTAATTATTTCCTATATCTTTTGCTAAATGGAACTTTATCTCTCATTAAACAAAATCAATCATGCAAGAATCATGCGCCACAGAATTTTACTTTTTTTTTTTTTTTATGAATATAATGCGCCACAGAATTACAAACCACCACATGCCAGAATGAAACAAAATAGCGTAGGGTCCATTTTCCTAAAGTGCATGCTGCCATTTCACAATCCCTCTTGATTAATTCCTATTGGGGATGCATATCTTTTTCACTCTTTGTCTTTTCTGTATCAATCTATAACGAAACCTTTTTCTGTTGTCCAAATACTATTGGCTGTGGATAGGATATGAGATAATCAATCAATTCTCGATGTAATATATATAAGCTCAATGTTCTAAAGAGTTGGTATGTAAAAAAACAAAATGAGTGGCACTAAACAGCTTAGTTTCAAATTGGTTCCAGGTGAAAATGCTACCGAGCAACTTGATGCTCAAGCCCACATATGGAACCACATTTTCAACTTCGTAAACTCTATGTCCCTTAAATGTGAAATTGAACTAGGTACCAGATATCATCCACAACCATGGCAAACCCATTACTCTCTCTGAGCTCATCACTGCACTACCAATCCATCCTACAAAAGTTCCCCATGAGCATTGTGGTTGACAAGTAATTCAAAAATAATTCAACAGTTAGATTTTTAAACTATGTAGTAATGTTTGAAAATCAATAATTCAACAGTTAGATTTTTAAACTATATAGTAATATTTATTTTTATTTAGTAAGGTTATGGAAAAACCCGACCCAAACCCGACCTGTTGTCATTCCTATATTTGATCCTAAAATGATAGGTATCATGGTATAAGTGGTGCCACACTCTCTTATAAAGCGGACATATTTCATGCAGATGCAGTTCCTTTAGATATGCAATCTCCCTTGAGATGTATACCGGTGACTTTTGTATGAGTCAAAATAATTTAGGGGTTGATTATAGATTTCAAACTTAGAAGAAAGAACAGTTAAGAGAGAGCATTTAGTTAAGTTCCATATTCAAAAAGAAATAGATGGATACTTGATACCAAGAATAGGCCTAAGACATTTAAATATTTTTTTTCAATGAGTAATGTTTATTACACAAACTGTTTTAGAAATTTTTTACGTTCATCTCCAAAAACAACTTCTAAGTGAGGAAGGGAAGGTGATTTTGAGGTGTGTCTAAAACAGTATAAAATAATTTGTGCAATAAATTTAACCCCTTTTGAATTATCATACACGTAAACATCAAAAGGATATTTATAGAACAAGACACAATGAAATTCTACACTTTGAAAGAAAGATTTACATAAGAAAATTAAAAGGTGGATTTTGATAAAGCTTCTCTAGTTCCTAGCCTTTTCTTCACCTCTTTCCAAAGGTTATAGGTGATTCGTGGGCGTTCTAGTCTTCTAGAGCCTTATAGCAATCCATTTTTATTTTTGAAGCTTGAGGATCTTTATAAATTTTAGAATGGAAAATTTTCGCCGATGCTAATAATTGTACAAGAAATGGCATTAATTTTAACTAATGTGAAGTTGTTAACTGCCAATCTGAAATAGATTGGAGTTTTTATGAGACAATATATGATTACCTAGATGATATCGAGGGCAGTGGCACTGTGGTAGAGTTCCGGATAACTGAAGGGAATAACTGAAGGGAAACCATGCACTGCACTAGTATTAAAAGATTGATATCTAATCTATATATATATATATATCTATATATTACTAAAAGCTGAAGCGTAGCAATTAATGTTGCTATGCTCACATTGAGCCACGTCAGCAGCCATGTCATCCCCAACCACTTTTCTGAATTTTTCATTCAATTTTAAAATAGTTTTTACCAATTTTAAAATACTAATAAAACTAAAATTATTTCCAGCCTTATCTCCACTTTAAAAAACACTTCTTATACATTTAATTCCATTATAAAGCCCAAGCTCAAGCGCAAAGCCTTTTCAACTAAATCCCTTTGTCAGACCTAATTTTTTTCACGGTTACAACATAAACCCAAGCCTGACTTTTGTGTTTCACGGTTTCAAATTTAATCGGCAAAGATTTCTGTCTCCACACGTTTTGGTCTACCGTGTTCCATGGTTTGAGAAAAACAACCCTTCATCAGCCTGTAATGGCAGTCTCTCTGTCTTCCCTCCCTCTTTTCCTCTCCTAAGAGTATATTAATACTGGGATGATTTAGTTTAGTTATCTCTAAATCCCAGATTCTCTTGTAGCAACTAAGTTGTTAATTGAGCATTTATGATGTAGTTGGAGCATGAAAAAGAAGAAGCTGAGTCTGAATACGAAGAAAGAGAAAGTGAATGAGGAGAGGGAGATGAAGCTGAAGCTAACAATGGAGATGAGGAGATGGAACTATTAGAAGAAGAGTATAAGCATCTTCAGCACTAGGTATGACTCTTTTATTGTTTACCACATTGGTTATGCACTTGTGTAAAAACATAGAAACATTGATTTTAGTTGCTGGTTGTGTTTTATATGATTTTGATATCTTGGTGAATGTGTCCCCAGTAAATTTTGTTAGCAATGGGAAGCAGTGTATCCCTTGATTATGGTTGAGCATGTACGAAATTTTGTTTATACAAACCTGTGTGTTTGTACAAAGACATAAAAATATTGCATTGAACACATTCATGACAATTGCAAAAGAACTGTTGGCTGAGTTCATCAGGTACAAAGCCAGCTGCATATTACACGAACTAACTCTATTGTTTTCATTGTTGCATGTGTGAGGGTAGAGTCCCTGTAATACTTGCTGCATCTCTCTATAATCTTGATTTGATTTGATTGAGTTTTGGATAGATTTTTCATTCTTTGATGATGGACTTTTATTTGTTTAAGTCTATCTACTTCTCTAATTAAAGGATGAACTGATGATGGACTTTTATTTGTAAGCATATTCTCATAGAGTATCATTGACATTGGAAAAAACTTATGGCCGAATAGTTTATGTAACCAAAAGAATATTTGGCTCAATAGTTTTGAAAAGCTAAATTTAACCAAAAGAATATAGGCGTATAATCCCTTTATATGGAAAGCTAAATTTAATAAACTCTTGATTATAAATTTCTGCTTCAGCATACTCTAACAATCTCGGCTTCCAAAGAATGGCCAAGTGCTACCTGTCAAGTATAAATTTTAAAATATTGTTTAATGATGAAATGATATATTTTCTAGCTTAAGATTATTGGGAGAATTTATGTGAAACAATCTTGGACAATATTAAGGTTCTACTTAGATCCATAGGAAATTTTAGGAAACATATGCATAATTTTTCAGATTTGTAAAATTTTCATTTGCCCAAACTCAAACACCAAAAAGACCTCATACAAGCTAAGTTTCATAGACTACAAAAATTATTTTTTTACAAATTCTTGATGCAATGAGCTATTCTTGGTATAAAGTATACATAATAAAAGAACACCAAAATCTGCTTAAAATTCTGCAAGTCGAGGATTCTGTTAATATAAAGAAAACAAAATTTTCCCTATCCTAGCTGCCTTGACTAAGTTAGTAGGAAGTATCATATTCTTTTTTCTTTTCCTGTCTTGGATTTGTTCATTTTGGATTAGAGTGTCTATTTTTTAATATAAAATTTTACTGAATTACATCCCCACGATACAAATTATATAGAACCCAGAAAAGCTTCTCAAAATTTGAACCCTAAGTGAAGAATAGTCCATTCAAGCCTTCACAAGATGAGGGAAATTGTATACCAAAAAAAAAAAAAAAAAGGAGGTTGGTCTAAAGCCAATCTTCTAGCACTGGGACACTCTTGCTCCTTCCATATCCCTTCCAAAGTGAACAGTAAAAAAATCGCGCTTTGAGTCTATTTGATTGTTTTCTTAGCCATCTCATGGATATAAATTGAAACAAATGGTCAACCACTCTAGAAAACTTCAACTTAGCTTTCCATATAAAGGGATTACACGCCTATTGCTTTGCTAGGAAATTCCATTGTTGGCCGAACAGTTTATATAACTGAAATAATATTTGGCTCCAAAGTGGATGATATGTAGGGTATCCTTGACATTGGAAAAGAATTGTTTGCTGAAGCAAAAACTACAAGTGGCTAGCTCACAAGAATGGCCAAGTGCTACCTGTCGATTATAAATTTGAAGATATTGTCTAATGATGAAATGATATAACCACTTATAAATTACATATATCAGAGTGTGAAGATTAAAAAGGTGCAATGATATGTAAGCTTAAAAAATCTACTTAAAATTTTACAAGTCAAGGATCCTGTTATTATAAAGAAACAAACTTATCCCTATCCTAACTGCCTTGACTAAGTTCAGCAAGAAGTATCATATTCTTTATTTCTTTTCCCATCTTGGATTTGATCAAGGAGGATGAACATGTTGTGGCCATTTTGGATGTAGAGTGTCTAATTTTCAATATGAAATGTTAGTAAATTACATCCCACGGTACGAGAGAATATAGAACCAAAACGATTTTCTCAGAATTGAAACCCTAAGTGAAGAACAGTCCATTCAAGCCTTCACAAGATGGAAAAAAAATGGGGAAACACATGGTCAATTGTAAATAGTAAAAACAGAGGGAGATAAAAAAAAAAAAAATGAGGTTGGTGATGACTTGGCAAGTTAGATTGTTAATTTTTTTTTAATTAGTAGACAAGGTTTTTATTTTTTTTAGGGAGTTTCAATCTATGGCATCTGCTCCTGATGATAGCTCTTTATCATCAGTTTCGGATGCCAATTGGTTTTTCATGTAATTAGTTGGCAAGTTAGATTTTTAAATGAATTGCATTATATAAAAAAGTGACATTTACTTCAAGTTTTATATATATATATTTTTTTAAGATTTGTACAAGCATTAATCTTTATCTTTTTTCTCTGCAAATATATTATACTATTATTTTTTGTATGTTTGATTAATATTTTTTTAATCACGGTTAGTTAGGCTAAGATACTTATATGTGGGGTGGAATTAGCTAGGTTGTGGGGTTTACTTAAAAGGCAACCTGCTAGAGTGAGAGTAAACTGTGAAGAATACCAAGCGTTGATAGTTAAAGGGTTCAAATTGTTTATGGGTTTTTTATTTTATGTATGGTTTTCAATGCAACTAACATCAATTTAATACACAAACATGAAGGTGGAAATGAGAGTTCTCAATGCATTTTTTTAAAGCTTTCTTTGATTTATTAATTTTTAGTGCTTACTATTTCAATGTTAAGGACTCAGTGACAAACTTATTTTGTATTTGTACTGTTGTTTTAGTTTTGGGAAAATTTGATGAGTTTTCTATGTTTGTTTTTTGCAATTCGTATTGATTTGCTGGATGTGAATGGTGATGTGGGGGACTTAGACGAAGATGATGAGCTACCTGTCTTCTATCTCAAGGTTTTTTTTTCCTTTATATATATTAAGCTATAAATGCATAATAGTTTCTTTGAAATCTTATATAGATTCTATTTATAGTCATAGTGTCAACATAATATATTCAATTAGACTCCTATTAATTATTATTTTTCCTAAGTTATTGAATCAAACATGCATCTAAATTCTGTTTTAAATGGAAATAATTCAATTGAAGCTTATTTACCTTTTTTCATAGACAAGAGATGAATGTTTACATTGAATTGTGTACCTGATGGTGCAATCCCCCACATAGATAGTGTGGAAGAAAACCATAAACTGGAGTTCTATGGAGTTCTTGAAATCTTGCCTCAAGTTATGGTTAGGAGTTCTATGATGATTGTATGTACGTAACTTATTATAGAACATGGTGGAAATATTGAATCTAAAGGAAAGAGGAAACATTTTGGTCGAGAGCAAATGTCACAAATGTCTCAAAGGCTATTAGCGCATGTTGACAAGTTTGGGGTTTGATGGTGCCATAGAAGTTTCAGCGGAAGCATTCTCTCAATTGCTAAGCTGTAATATATGTAAATTAGGCTACCTATTGAAAAAAATTAGGCTAGATATTGAAAGTTCTTGCTAATGCTAATACAATTTTTATTCAACTTTGATGTTGGTTTTTATTCCCTTTTAGTTTTTACATAGAAGTAAGAACATAGAATTTGTATTTTAATTTTTTGTGTTTTGTGTATGCATATCCACATTCTTGCATACGATATATACATGATCAACTTATATAGTTGCATGGCTAGATAGTTTAGCAAATACCTGTTAGTAACATTCAACATTTTTTTTATGAATTAGTTTATGTAACATGCCTCATTAAATAGATCAATCATCAAATATTTAGAAAGAAATTATAAGTAGCATGTAACTTTGCAATATGAACGTTAGACTTGCATATCTCTTTTCCAACTACAAAATGTACCAATAATGAGAAACACTATTTGAAAGGCAATTTAATTGGAAAATAATTGTGCTTGCTGAAGGAGGAATAAAGATTCATAAATTTGCTTTTGCAAGTTTGGAATGGAGTATTTTTAAAGGCTATGATTATGGATTCATCAAACTTGCAACATTTAACCATTTAAACTTGCTGTTTAAGTACATGAATATTAGGAATTAATCTTACAGTTTTCATCAATCTAGAGGAAGATGAATTTAAAAAAATGAAGTTCTTGAACATTTTTCTGAATTTTCCCGTGCATCGCACGGGTTAGCAACTAATATATATATAAAACTGAAGCTTTTGAAGCTTCCACAATTTTCCATGTCAGCAATATTAAGATAAATAAATATAAATATTATAATTTATAAATATTATATAACCAATATCATCCTTTTAAAAATAATAATAATAATAATAATAATAATAACAAATAGTTTCAGCCTTCTTAATTCCTTTGATTTGCTACCTGACTTTTTTTGTGAAATAGTTCTTCTCCTTGCTTCCCAGCTTCTCACCCAATTCATAAAATTGTCTTAGACAACCCCTTTAGAGAAGGAGAAAGATGAGAGGTATGTTACCCCCAAACTGAAAACCTAATAAAAAGCCACCGTATATGGTGAAAACATTACGAAATCTCTGCAAGCTCGATCACAAAGTAATCCACTTTGAGTGTGAAATGTGAAGCCTCTGTGAACAACAAAATCTCCTCTAGCGAGCCATGAAGCCTCCTCATATACAAAGCTTAATTCGAGACCGTAATCCCAAAAAGTTTGACCTCTTGAGCCAACAAAAATTGGTTCGAGCTCGCACCATGAAATCTCATCGCATGCAAGCTATGAAGTCTCCTCACACATGAAGCTTAATTCGAGACCGTAGACCTAGAAAGTTTGACCTCAATGATTCGAACTCAATAGCCATTCGAACTTATCAGCCGATCAAAGCAATATTAGACAAACTATTGCAATGGTGGTATGATCAGTAAAGTGTATGCCATGGTTAGTTTCAAAAGTGAGTTAATAAGGCCCGTGTAAAGGAAAGAGGAAGGGCCAGATTAAGAGATAAGGAACTAAAGAAGTGAATGGTCTTTAACCACGTGGATGGACTGAAAAAAGAGTCATGTTGATGTGGAATTCTTGCTCATCTTTCAGACCCACTACAAGTGAAGGCACTGCAATTGGCAAAGCCACATATAAAAATGTTTATTCGGATAAGATTTATGTAGGCTTCATCAAAGTGCATCAGTTTTCCTCTAATTATGCAGAAAATGTAATGCAGAACTCACACCACTATCTGCAATTATGCAGACTTAAAAAATATGGTGTTTTTCAATTAAGTAAACCTTCGGTTTGGATGTGGCGTAAATGAATTAATTTACGCCACCAATAAGACACTAAAACACTGCCACATTACTAGCACGCACAATCACATCTCAATTAAACTCAAAATCCTCCTTATATAATTTAGACCTGAAGAACAACTCCTCCAACGCCTATACCCAGGGGCCAATTCAAGTCTGAATCAAATGGGGGAGGATTTTGAGTTTAATTGAGATGTGATTGTGTGTGCTTGTGTGTATTACTCTTTCAATACAGGATTGACGTGGCAATGTTTTATTGGTGGCGTAAATGAACTCATTTACGCCATATCAAGACTGAAGGTTTATTATTTTCAATTTATTACATATTGTTCATTTAAAGTTGCAATGTCTATTGGATAGTATAGTACGTTGTTATTCATTTTATTGCTATTTTTTATGATTGAATAGTTTCTTGAATAATTGCTACATGTAGTAAACAACGTAAATATATATATATATATATAGATCAGCTATCCGCAGATGAGCAATGGCATTAGCATATGGTCTGGGATCAAAAATAGAAATCATGTTTGTACTCCCAATGAAGTGATAATCTTTCCACAAATTCTGAGCAATGTCAATAATTTGGTTATTAAAATAATTTCTCTAGCATTCTGCAAGAGCATAAGGATCATCAAAGGACAATTGAGTATTTCTTTCAAACCAGGGTCCTTGGTGAGTATGACCATTAATGAGAATGAGATGTTTTGAGGGCTGGACATTCATCCAGTTATCTCTTTCCCATTTCGGTAGAGTGCTCCAGCATCTGATGGTAACAAAAGGACTTTTTAATCCTTTAATAGCATCTTGAATGATCTGTGGAAACTGGCTAACTTGAAAATGACTTGTTAATTTTATGAACATGATAAATCCATATTCAAACATTTAGGAAAGCCAACTGGGGTCACTGTCAGCATCATCTGATTTATCAGCAATACATAAACCATCATCATAATTAATCAAGAGACTAGGAAATGAATGTTTCTTTTCATACACTCTGAGGGAACTCCCAAAGTGTTCTTCCCAATCAAGCTGGATAAATACATTATCACCTTCATCAATTTCATCAGGATCAGGAATAGTGGCAGTAACAAGTTTCTTGAAATATTTGAACCATAGGTCTAAAGACCCAAACATAGCCTTGCTATTCAGAATACTGGATTGTATATCTGATGGCAAGTTGGCAATAGCACTTCTTAACAAAGATTGGGTCTTAAGACTCAATCTAGCATAATCAGTGCCCATTATAGTCGTTTTACCCTTTGAATGGATATCCTTTTTGCCAAAGAGTTGACTAATGTAGGCTTCAAGACGAATCCTAAGAGCCTTATTATCTAAAACAAGATTATTTTCTGAAACAAGGTCATTTTTTGAATCAAGGTCATTTTCTGAATCAAGGTTATTTTTGGAAATAAGGTTGGCAATGTAGCTCATATAGGCCTTATTTTGAGCAGTAAGGTTAACAAGGTGAATTTCAAGAGCTTGGAGGGTTCTTTCAAACAGGAAACGATGGTTTCTAGTAAAGGCAGCATATAGGTTATCAAGAATAAATTTAATGGAGTCTGGCAATTCACTATAGATTCCATTATGAAATTGTAAGGACCTGGATAAAACTTCTTGTAAAGCAATCATTATATCACCACTGGAATATGTCATCGTTGCCGAGACATATTCTTGAAGGGATGTTGATCCACTGGGTTTTGGCCTAGAAGATGCACTTTCATGCATTTTAAAAGGTTGTCCCGCTGGGAGCCTTTTACTTTGAGAATAGTCCTGTACAGGAGTTTTTCCCTTGTTTTTCCTCTTGAAGGAGGAGGGAGCCATAATAATCCACTTACTAGTGGTATAAAAATCAATATTATTAATCTCCCACTTATAAGTGGTATTTATCCACACATCATTGTCGGATTCCTACAAAGAATCATTGAGAATATTAGGGCGATTAGTAATAGTTGACAATTTAGTACTACTGGTATTACCTTAAAAATTGTCTGTGGAATATAAACTCATCCATGGATCATGAACAGATACATTAGTAGGAAAATCATAAGACAGATTCAAAGCATCATTGATATCAATTTCAAGTTTGGAAGCAAATTTGAATTTTACTTTCTGTCCAAAAGGATCAGTAGTAATTCCATCATGTTCACCAAGAAAAGGATACAAAGCATTTATAAAAGGCAAACCAATAATCACTTTATCAGTCATATTTTTGACCAGAACAGGGGGAATCTTGAAACAGACATTATCATGGCAAACATGAACATTATTTAATTCATATTTAATTCTCATTTGAGAACCATTAGCAGAAACTAATCTTTCAGTTGATTTTTCAAAATATTTTGAAGGGATCAATCCTTCCTGGATACAATTCTTATCAGCACCAGAATCAATCATGGTAATAATAGTGAAATGATAATCATGGGAAACAACAATTTTAACTTTTGTGAACCATTTTGGGGAAAGTATTTTATTAATATTAACAAGACTAGGTTGAGAATCACCAACATTACCTTTATCAGAAAGAAGAGCTTGTTGACAGGATTCATCTCCATCCGTATGCTCATCTTGTTCATATCAGATTTATTTTGATCAATATTTTTATCAAGTTTTAACATTAAGATTTCTTGTTTAAGATTATGATTATCACTTTTAATATTTTTAAATTCATGTTTTAATTCTCTTATCTCTTGTTTAACAGTATTAATTTCATGTTGAAGATCATTAACAATTAAATCTTTGGATTTCTTTTATTAAATCTTTCCAAAATTTCTTCAAAACTTATTGTTGATTTAGGATTTTTCCTAGTTTCATCTTTTAACAGGTTTTTCTTGAAACAGTATAATATATGTTGAAAGTAATGTAAGCAAAGTAAATGTAAGCAATAATAAAGCGGTAGAACCAGCCAAGCAGTATATAACAAAATAATTCAAAGTAAATGAAGGCAATTTAGGACCGTTCTGTATGGCGGTAATTCGTCCAATATGGCGGTAGCAACAAGTAGTATAATGAACATAAAACTGAAAATACTTCTTATTGAAAGTAGTACAAAACACTTACAGTAGTAGTAGTGAATACAAAATCTCAACAGTAGAGGTTAATAGTTACAAAGCTTGAACTAATCCTAATTACAAGGTTTGTAGGGAAGTAGTAGTAAGAACAAGGTAGTAGTAGATAACAAGGAACTTCTCTCAAAGAAGGCTTCTAAGGAGGAAAACTCTCTCTAGAAGAAAATCCTAAGAAAAGTTCTGATTTTCACTTAAGGGACAGCCCCCCTTAAATAGGCAAAATTCGGAGTGAACAGTGTCATGAATAGTAACAGGTGAACAGTGTTGGATGAACAGTAACAGGTGAATAGTGACAGATGAATAGTGAAAAAGTGAGTCTCTCATTCTTTTTTACTCCAATTTTTGGGGAAACATGAGGGAATGCGTAGAGTCCAGAGACCTTCCACTCAAGGGTCTAGGCCTAGGCATCATCATTGTCCTTAAAGGAGACCAAACATGCACCATAATGAGAATCTTCATTAGCATGCATTAGAATAGTGGTGTAGAAGCTTTTGGCAAGGGCCAAATCTCTAACATAGCATCTTTTGAATTTTGTAACATTTTTGGCCGTTGTGCAGGCCAGACAAACAGAGAAATCACTCATCAGTCACTCAGCAAGATTAGGAGTATCTTCACCAAACAGTTCCTGATTGTAGGAGTAGTATGGGAGGGTAACTTCATCAGTGAAAACAAGAATTTCAAAACAGAATTTAATCAGTAGAAGGAGCATTAGATGAGTATCCATCAAATGGATCGAAAGGACCTTGTGGAGAGTCACAATCATGGTCATGGTAAGTAGCATATTTATTATAAAATCCACAATATAAAATTGGCTTAAACACTGGAGTTCTCCCTGAGATGAGAAAGCTTCTTGGATTACAATGATCAGCTATCCGCAGATGAGCAATGACATTATATATATATATATATACACAATGATCAGCTATCCGCAGATGAGCAATGACATTATATATATATATATATATATATATATATACGGGGATTGTAGAGTCTAGTGACAATGGTTTTGTACTAGATTTGAAACTTCTCTTCACTATAGTGGATTACTTTTCGGGAAAGTTTCCCTCCATGCTTTTTACTGTGAAACTAGTTTGTTTCATTAGTTTTCCTAAGTCATCATATCTTATCTTATTTTTTTTCCGCTGCATTATATTGACATGATATTGATGTTTGTTTGTTTTAACAAGTTTATTCATAACAAATCTAATTAACAACTTGGGTTTAAAACTTGTTAATTCTATCAACTGAGGTCTAAATTTCCCAACAATAAGCATTTAAAACGTGCAGTGGGGGGGTGTTGTGATTCGGGCAAATAAGAAATAAATATCTTTAAAAACATCAAAATTTAACATAATTCGCCTAATTCCAAACCTACATCTATGTGAAATTATAGACAAAATCCTCTATCAACAATATAGGCATATTACAACAACATTTAACCCAACTTTACGTACTCACAAACACAATCTCATAAACCTTACGCACATGAAACAAACAAATTTTAACACACAATTATGGGTATACTTCAACCTCAAAAAAAAAAAAAAATCAAAAAAAAAAAAAAAAAAAAAAAAACTACTAAATTATTCTTCAAAGTATCCCACTCGCTGAGTTCTTTTGGGAGTTTCTCATCTCCCTATGTGGCAGGACTCTTTCTTAAGCAAAAGCCATCAAATTGTTTACAATAATACCTATTTATAAGATTTCAATTATTTTCTTTGATGGACAAAAAATATTCAATTAATTCTTAAACAATGAAAACTAAAAATCCTTTACTTCCCTACGAAGAAAACCCATTAATGAAACTTAATCCAAATAAGAATTTGAGAACAATTCTAACAAGACAACATTACCTATAATTCTTTCAACAAAATAAATCATATGACATATTATGCAAAGATGAAATGGTTTAATTATTTCCTATATCTTTTGGTAAATGGAACTTTATCTCTCATTAAACAAAATCAATCATGCAAGAATCATGGGCCACAGAATTTTACCTTTTTCTTATGAATATAATGCGCCACAGAATTACAAACCACCACATGCCAGAATGAAACAAAATAGCGTAGGGTCCATTTTCCTAAAGCGCATGCTGCCATTTCACAATCCCTCTTGATTAATTCCTAATGAGGATACATATCTTTTTCATTCTTTGCCTTTTCTGTATTAATCTATAACTTTTTCTATTGTCCAAATGCTACTGGCTGTCGATAGGATATGAGATAATCAATCAATTCACGATATAATATATATATATAAGCTCAATGTTCTAAAGAGTTGGTATGTAAAAAAACAAAATGAGTGGCACTAAACAGCTTAGTTTCAAATTGGTTCCAGGTGAAAATGCTACCGAGCTACTTGATGCTCAAGCCCACATATGGAACCGCATTTTCAACTTCGTAAACTCTATGTCCCTTAAATGTGCAATTGAACTAGGTATACCAGATATCATCCACAACCATGGCAAACCCATGACTCTCTATGAGCTCATCACTGCACTACCAATCCATCCTACAAAAGCTCCCCATGTCTACCGCCTCATGCGCATTTTGATCCACTCTGGCTTCTTTGCTTCAAAAAATACTAACGAAATTGACCGAGAAGAAGCGTATGTGCTGACTGAATCTTCCAGGCTCCTCCTTAAGGACAATCCCTTGAGTGTGACACCTTTCTTACTAGCCATGGTTGATCCAATGTTGACAACGCCATGGAATTATTTGACCACTTGGTTCCGAAATGAGGATCTTACACCATTTGACACGGCTCACGGGAAGACATTTTGGGATTATGGGGGGGATGAACCAAAATTTGCTAATATTTTCAATGATGCTATGGCTAGCGATGCACGCTTAGTCATAAGCATTGTGGTTGACAAGTGTAAGGGGGTGTTTGAGGGACTGAAGTCATTTGTTGACGTTGGAGTTGGCACAGGAACGGTGACCAAGGCCATTGCCGATACATTCCCAGATATAGAGTGCACTGTATTTGATCTCCCACACGTAGTTGCTGACTTTCAAGGGAGTAAGAACTTGAAATATGTTGGAGGGGACATGTTTGAGGCAGTTCCTCCTGCTGATGCTGTTTTTATGAAGGTAAAATATATATTTTAGTGCTATTTCCACCCGGTACATGAATGGTCGTACATGTCATATGGTTTACATTAGGTGATTAGAGGCATTTTCAATGACAAAATTTAACTACAAAATTAGTTGTAACTTTAGACTACAAACTCACTCAATAAAATAAATATTACTGCATATTTTGAAAATCTAACCGTTGAATTATATTTTCTTTACACTCTTAATGCGCATGTCAATTTTTGTGTCAATCGGATATCATTTACTATATAATATATAATCTTATATTTTATGCATAATTTTAAATTATAAAAACTTCCAATTTAAAAATTTATTGATCACATAGCTATTGATCTTTAATTTTCTTGAAATTTTACAAACATTGAGAATATAAGAAGAAGATGCAATCCAATGGCGGATTTGTCAAAATTCACCTCCAATAAAAAGATATTAAGTGAGTTTGTAGTCTAATCCTACAATCGATTTTGTAACTAAACTTTGTCTTTTTCTCAATTTATTTCCAAAAATCTATATTGTGGATCAACTTTATTCATGTAGTGGCAAACCCACATGGGAGAACGGCGCTATAGCTCCTAAAGTCTTCAAAATTTTCTTTTATCCTTATAAAAATTCTATGGACAAAGTTTAATTATAAAATTTGTTGTAGTCTTAGGCTACAACCATACTCAATATCTTTTCATTAAAGATGAATTTTGACAAATCCACCATTAGATTACATCTTCATCTTATATCCTCCATGCTTGCAAATTTTCTATAAAATTAAAGATTAATAGGCATCTCATCAATAAATTGTTTAAATTATAAGTTTTTGTAGTTTAAAATTATGAATAAAATATTAACTTATAGATCATATGATAAATAACATCTAATTGATACAAAATATGTCATGTGTATTAAGAATGCAAAGAACATACAATTTAAAGGTTAGATTCTTAAAATATATAATAATATTTATTTTATTGGGCAAGATTGTTGTCTTAAATTATAACCAATTTTGTATCTAAACCTTATCCAAATTATATTCAATAAAAATTATCATGTCCCTCCAACACACACACACACACACATATATATATATATATATATAATTTGCTTCAAGTTACACCTGGTTTACAGTGTAACTTTGGATGTTTTTCTATGAAAAATCCATCATTCTAAAAATTGACTTGTTATGCGCTATATGTATTCAAAACATCAATACTATTAGAGGCTAATAATTACTCATCTATAAAATAATTTAAATTTCAAATTTTTTATTTTAAAATTTTGTATGAAACATGATTTTATTAATATGAAGTAATTAACATTCAATAGATACAAAATATGACATATATATCAAGAATATAATGAACATGTAATCCACTCTTAGAATTTTCAAAATATTAAGCTTGTTTCATGTAATTAGGTATGTTTCATTTCATGCATTTCTTTTTTCAATTTTGGTCAATTAGTTTGTTTCTTTGCCTAACCATGCTTATTTTAATAGCACGGACTAAATAAAATAATTATAAAAGAATATAAAATTTCATTATGTCTAAGGGTTTAACCTCATACAGTTCTAGTGTTTTTGATTGATCTTGCAAATGAGGAAACAGTGGATATTGCATGATTGGAATGAAGAGGACCGTGTGAAACTGCTTAAGCGATGCAAGGAGGCAATCACTACCAATGATAAGAAGGTAAAAGTGATTATCATAGAGTTGATGATGGAGAATCAAAAGGAAGATAAAAAGTCAACTGAGACACAACTCTTTTTTGACATGTTGATGATGGTATTAGTGAAAGGAAGAGAGAGAAATGAGAAAGAATGGGCTAAGCTATTTATGGATGCTGGTTTTAGTAACTATAAGATAACCCCCATACTAGGTTTAAGGGCTCTTATTGAAGTGTATCCTTAATAAGTTCTTGCAAGTTTGATGGATTTTCATGTATGCATTATATTATTAAATTTTGGTTTCTTATGTGCTCATGTGTGTTATCAGTAATATGTTGACTCTAACTACAATAATGTATTAATGTTCTATCTTGTATTGAAGGTGTGTGCAATTTTTTTTTTTTTTTTTATGGAAAATACTTAACTTTCATTCAGAATGAAGAAACACTAATACATCATGTGAACACGCACATGCCACTTGACTGGGACAGTCCTCCAGCCAAACCACCATATTCTCAACATGAAAGGCATGTTGAGCTAGCAACTGGGCAGGGGCATTCCCCTGCCTTTTAATATGTAAAAAATCGAAAGTTCTAAAACACTGGGCTTTCTGCAGTACTCCAAGAATGATATTCTGAACCGAAGCTTCAGCCTCTCCGATACCATGGATGGCGTTGATAATCAGCTGCGAGTCACTTTCGGACACCACGTCTCTGAGTCCCACTTCCTCGGCAAAAGTCACACCGATCTCCAGGGCCTTCGCCTCCGTCGCTAACGCACTAAGAGGTAGGTCCAGCTTCCTAGCCATGGCTGCTATCATCGTACCTACCTCGTCGCGCACCATGACTCCCACGCCTGCCTGCTTCGATTTCGAGAACAGGGCACCATCAACGTTAACTTTGAAAGAACCCGATAGAGGTAGTTTCCATGCAACGTCGGACTGATTTTCTAATCTCGGTCTACATGGCTTCTCCATAGCTGTTAGAAAATCATCCAACACTTTCAAAGAGTTCCTCACAATTACCGAACCTGGTCGTCTCTTTCCACCGTGTCTTACCTCATTTCTGCTTTTCCATATACCCCAACAGATCGAAACCCACCTCTCCAGCAACCCCAGCTGGGCTTCCCAGCATGCCCGAAGTAGGCTAAAGGTGTCGACGAAGTCCCATGACTCTTGGACAGTGCAAGGCAATGAAAGCTTGCTTTCTTTCCAAACCTCTGTTCCCCGGCTACAAAAACAAAGCACATGCATGATGGTTTCAACTTGCCTACCACAAGCCTCACAAGTATTAGAGTCCGTGATCTATCTACGAAAGAGGGAGTCCTTAGTGGGCAAGATACCATTACATGCTTTCCAAACAAAATGCTTGATTTTGTTTGGCAAGTTCATACTCCACACCCCTCTCCATACTCCACACATCTTTGACGGGTCCGAGCAGCCTACGCTACCTCCCTCAGCCATGATGTCGCGGGCCAGCCTATATGCGCTCCTAACAGTGAACTTACCTTTCTTGTCTTCAGCCCATACCATTCTATCTTTTGCAGCCGACTCGCTAATGGGAATACTAAGGATTGCCTCCGCATCTTGTGTTAGAAAAAGGCCCCTCACCAATTCTGTGTCCCATTCCAATCCTTCCTCTCTCAGCAATTCCCTCACCATTTTAATTTGGTTTCCAGGCCTCTCTAGAGTGACTACCCGATATGTACTTCTGGTAGAAAGCCACTGGTCCTGCCATACCTTTATACTACAACCATCACCTACTTGCCATTTTAATCCCCTTTTGATTAGATGTTGGGCAGCCATAATGCTCCTCCATGCAAAGGAAGCTTTCTTCCCTATCACAGCATTCACAAAATCCCCATTAGGGAAGTATTTAGCCTTATAAACCCGTGAGAAAAGGGAGGAGGAATTAGTTTGAAGTCGCCATCCCTGTTTAGCTAATAAGGCAAGGTTAAAAGATTTCAAATCTCTAAAACTCATGCCCCCTTTTTCTTTCAGAAGGCACATTCGGAAGGTGTGTGCAATTATTTACCACTAGTTGATGTACCGCACAATATACTGTCAGTTTATTTTTTTTAATTTTAATAAGAAATAATCTTTATGATGTATAATTAATACTCATTATGTGTTATGATAATTAGAAAATTAATTTGGTTATATTACTCCACTATATTTAGAAATTATATATTATATCTCACTAAAATAAGTTAAAAATATAAATTATTGGTTAGATATTACATTACCTCTTTATATTATCTCTATATTTGCAAAATATTGAGATGATAAGAGATTAATAACTATTTTATTTGTAAAATAATTAATCAAATAATAAATAATATCTAATTAACACAAAATTTGATATACATATTAAGGGCAATGAAAATGTGTAATCCAATTGTAAGATTTTAAATATATCAACCAATAAAAAAAATATTAAGTTGTGTAACTTTAATAAATATCTACCCAATAACCTTTGCACAACATCAAACCTTTGAATTTATGTCAAAATATTAATTTATACATCATTAACATATGATAATGGATTAGAATTTTGACAAAAATGTAAGGGCTTGATGAAGTGGAAGGCTAAATGAAGAAAATTGCTAAGGAACATGCCCCTTGACAAAACCTTAGACTACTATAGTACTAAGGCTAAGGACAAACGATTAACTTTCAGTATTATGCAAACTAGAAAATATGCAATGCGCAAATACAACTCTTTATTACTATTCAACTTTAAATACATTTTCAACAAAATATGTAAAATAAGATTTTTTATTTTTTTTATTTTTTTATTTTTTAAGAAACAAACTCACACATACAAGAAAGAGAGAAAAATGTTCGAATACAAAGACACACCATAAACACAAACTTCACTCAAATTATACCACCACAACACACTCCTCTAAGCAGAATGGGACAGTTATCCATTCTTCTTCTTTTTTTTTCTTTTTTTTTTCTTTTTATGAGATTCCTTTGGCTAATAGCTAAAATTAATCCCTTGCCGGTGACTTGTTCGGTTAGCCAGTGCATGGATCCATCATTGCCTTATATATATAAGCTCGTCAGCTTCAGTCAATGAGCACATGGTTTTTTAAAAACGACATTATATTGGGCATGGGATTGCTTAAGTTTGCAACCAAACTTTTTCATTAGCCTTTTCTTTTTAAAAAAAATTCTGGCAAAACTTAATCTTCTTATCATTTTCTTTATAGAAGTAATTTTTTAACAAATCGTAGGAGAATGGTTTTTAAATATTTTTTTAGAATTGTGGCAACATTTTTACTTTTTTTTTGTATATTTCTTTTAAAGAATGTGGCAACAATTGAACTTCTGAACTTTTATTAGAGAAGTAGTAAATTTTTTAAGAAGCCTTTTAATAATAGGATAATATTATTTTTTTAAAATTGTTATAGCACTTGCACTTTTTTTTGGGGTTATTCAACACACACACACATATATATATATATAAACACCACTTTAACTTCTTTTAATTCTTCTAGAGAAGTAAACTTTCTTAAGAAGTCTTTCAGTAGTAGGACAATGAATATTTGGAAATAATTGTGACAATCACTTGGGCTTTTTTTCTTTTTCTTTTTTCTTTTTTTCCTTTTTTCTTATTCAACATTGATATATATTGTTTAAAGAATTGTGGCAGCACTTGAATTTCTCTTAATTGTTTTTAGATAAGTAAATTTTTTTTAGAAGTCTTTTAGTTGAATTTTTTTTTTCTCTTAATTTTTTTTTAGTTTAACAAAATTATCTTGACTGCAAAAACATTAGAAGAAAAGATATTAGTTCTCTATAGAAAAAGGAAATTTAATAGTTTTTTGGGGTTGATAGAATGCATATAATGAGAGTTACATGAGAGAGGTTAAGCATTTTAATCTACATTGGGAATAGTGGATTTAGTGTCTACTTAAGAACAGCTTATTTAGCTGAAACTGAAAATTTTTTGCTGAAAGTATTATAAATAAAATGAAAAAGTAGCTAAAATAATACAGTAAAACCCATAAACAGTACCAAAAAGTGCAATGGAGTCTATGAATAGTAGCAAAAATAAACTGAATAGTTAAAAAAAAACTGGTTTTTTAAGCCAATGCCAAATGCACACTCAATCTCTCTCTATGGTGAGCTTGGTGAGAGAGTGTAATTAAAGTATGTGTGTGTGAGTTTAGCAATTAGTTTGTTTGTCAAAAAAAAAAATCTCTTTCTATGGAGATATGTTATATGACAAACCTCATAAATTATTGTATTCTCTATGTGGTGCTTGTAGACTTATTTGCCCTTATTTTAATTTGTTCAAATCAATGAGTGCTATTGAAAGTTCAAAATATGTGTAAAACACCTTTGAACGTTCAAACCCCAAATTATAAAATATCAATTCAAGCTTATTATCAAACAATTAATGTGCAGAACATGAACATAAGCTAAATACAAAATTGATAAACAATCTAAGCCAAATATAATCACATCCACAATAGAAAATAAAAGGCAAAGATAAAGGAAGAGAGATGCAAACACAAGGACAACACGCTTTGTGCTATTAAAGAGGAAACCGAAGCTCTCGACGTAAAACCTCTCCGCCGCCCTCCAAGCGGTAAATAATCCACTAAAGAATGTAGGTAGGATACATGAACAGCAGAAAACCCTCCAAATCTAATCTACTCAGTGTACATAAGCCCTCCAAGCTTCTTACTCCAACGAGGTTGCGCCAAACCTATTTCTTCTTTAGCTTACCGAATTTCGCTACTAGACCATAGCATCAACCAATAGACATTGGTTCCTTCCAAACTGCTTCCCTTAGCACCAAATGTACCTTTTCACTGACGTGGGTGTGGTGAAGTAAGGATTTGGTCAATGTCCTCTCAAGGGTTTATCAATGGAGAGGAAGAGAGTAGAGGAATTTGATGAGTTTCTTAGGTAAAGACTGTGGCTGAGGCAATCTTGTTTTCTTTAGGGTTTCTCTCTCAAAATTCTCTCTAGAACCTCTCTTGATTTCGTGGGTATAAGGGTCTATATATAGTGGTGTGTGTTTGGAATACGAAGAGTCAGTTTTTTCCAAACAGGATAACTTAGCGGCTTGGCCTTGCGGCTTGTCCAAGTCGCGAGTTCAAGTCGCGAGGTAACAGCCTGGCTAGCCTGGGACTTTTGTCCTGTAGTGCGACAGCTGGCATGACCCTTCAGCTCCCCTGTGTGCTTCTCACGTGCTTGCAGTTGGCGGCTTGCCAGTCGCAAGTCAGCCGCGAGTCCTAACCACGAAACACTACTTCTTTACACAAACTTGAGCTTTTCTTCACACTCTCTTCACACACTACCCTTACATGAATCCCACCTAAATACAGGGTTACTAAGTGCTAAATTACAAGCAAATTGGCACGGAATAAAGCCAACAAGATGGTTGATAAATTTCAACCTTACAATCTCCCCCTTTGGCTATTCCATGACAAAACCCTAAAACAAACTCTAGACTTAATGTGTGAGTTGGGAACAGTTGGAAAACTCACTCACACCTAACTCTAGAATCTGTGAAACTCTTAAACCATAAGAACAAGAACTCCTGAAACACAACAACACAATAAGTTCATTGTATGCAAAAAACTTGTAAAACATATGGAGCAAGCACAATGCAATCAAGCACAATGGAATAAAAGCAATAGACCATGGCAAAACCAAAACAAGCAATCACTACATACAAGTGATCACAATACTCATTCACACTTGGAATGAACATCCGGACATTCAAGTTGACAAACACAAGGCAAATCACTTGAATAACCAACACTCAACCAATGCACAGTACAAGAAGTATGTGCATCTAGGAAAAATCCTACAAGGGCACAAGAGTGACAGTACTTAAAAAGAAATGCATAACATTAAGTTAGAAGTACTGATTTAGCAAAACACATAGGCTGCATAAAGCATGGTACAAACCACAAAGGCCTACAAGTGTGCATACACAACCCTAAAAGCTTACAAAAGCAACATAGGGACAAACCATAAACATAAACCTTAAAACCTACAAAGGTAGCAGGTACACACACAGAAACTCATAAAGAAAATGCTAAATAAACAACATAATATATACTATGTAACTTCTGAAATAAAATTATCCAAGAGTTAAGAGTTTTAGCCAAACCAAAAACTAAAAACAATATTAAAGCTATAAACAAAACATCATAAAAATGAAAGCTCCCCCTCAAATAAGAGCTCCCCCTCAAGAACAGCCCCAAAAATTATCCCCCTTTTTGACCGGAATAGCCAAAGGTTCACTACTCCTAGTTGGTGTGAAAGTTTTCAATCTTAGTTGAAAGAACATCAAGTTGATCCTGCATTGCTGTTATCCTCTCAGTATGTTGATTTTGAACCTCTCTGAGTGTATCAAGCCTCTCCAGGATGATCTGAAATGCATCAGGAGGTACAGCTAATGAAGTTGAGGCTCTACTCCTCTTTCTTCTGCTCCTGGGTGTGACTAATTGTTCTGCAGCTTCTATTTCAGTCTCCATTTGATCCCCTTCTTCTTGGACATCCTTCTCTTCTTCACCTAGAAGAAGACTTTGTATCCTTGTGAGGGTAAACTTGTTAATGGCTGACAGAGGAGCCATGGGACTGATATCTTGAAGGATAGCAACACCCTTTGCTCTAAAAATCGTCATGAGAAGACTAGGAAATATCAGCTTGGGTCTTGAGGTGGTTCTAGTCTCATCCACTATAGTATCAAAAATGTGAAAACTGATGTCAATGAAGGTTTTCTTCTTAAGTTCCATGAGAAAGATAGCTCTGGCATTTGTCAATGTAATCATCTTCCTTATAGGATACAGTTTGTACATCATTATGGTGGTTAAACACCTCATGTCTTTAGGAAAATCAGAAGTGTTGAGACATCTCTTTTTTATAACCCCGTCAATCCTAGTCTGGACAGTGTCTAGAGAAAGCATTCTGTCCTTGTAATTTGTGAATTCGTAACCCTCCAAACCCTCAAGTCCTAGAACCTTATCAATGTCATGAGCATCTAAGGTAAATTCCTTTCTTCTCAGCCAACAACTCAACTCATCCTCCCTTATCACAGTATTTGCATAGAATTCTCTGATTAGAGGCTCACAAATAAGAGGTAGGTCACTCAGCAATTTTTCCCAACCTCTACCCTTAAAACAACTTGGAATGAAGGTGTCCTTCAATTCCCTGAAATCAACAAATCTCTCCTAAATGATGGTTCCTCTTGAGAAAGAATCCCTATATCTCTCAAAGTGTTGAATTGACCTAAATAGGTTAGGGTCCATTTTTAGTCTTTTGTCAGATTTCTTAGCAATAGTCTTCTTCTTTGTTGGAGATGCAGTCATCTGTAGACAAGCAGAAAAGGTCACAACAAGACATAGCACAGAATGGGGAAATGCACACACATTAGTAACAAGTTAGTTACACAGAGAGAAACAGCGTGACCGACAAAACACAAAATAAGCACAGTTAATAACCAACAATTGGATAGAACAAGACAAACAAGTTTAAACTGTATATATGCAAACATATTTAGATAGATTTGAGCAAATGTCAATGAGACATGACCTAATAAGAATGATATGACGAGTATGAAATGAGCATGAAAACCCTAATGTATCAGCACACACTATATATGGTGAATGAAAATCAATACAATACTAGCCACACATATCACAAACTCATGTAAGTTGATATACCCAATGACCACATTCAGAGAGAAACACTGAAAACCTAAACCCATATGTCTAAAAGAAAATCTATCAAATATCAATGTTCAAACCAAATATTAGCAACCTGATGAACACATAAAACTCTAAAACACCTCTACAACAAGAGAAAATAACTTCACACAATCAATCTCAACATTTTAGGCAAACCCATGTTTGAACACATTATATCACAGAACACAAATGCAACATTCAAATCAAGAAACTAAAGACCAAAACAGTAAGAATGAAGTAAGGGAAAGAAAACCCATACCTTTTTCTTGGTGTTTGATGAAGACATGATACAAAAATGAGAGCTTTTTCAAAGAAACACGAAGTGTTTGAAAGAGTGATTTGGGAAAGACAATGAACAGTCATAAATTTTCAAGGGAAAAAACTGAAAAACAATTTTAAAAACTTTCTTTAAAATGCAAAACACGCATTTTTCGCGACTTAATTAAGTTGCCAGTCAGTCTCCAGGGTAAGCCATGAAATACTGTAAGGCCAAGATTTTCAAAAAATCTTTTAAGTGTTTTTCACAACTAGAAGGTCTACCCGCGAGATAGTCGCCAGAGGAGCCGCGAAAATCTCTGTGTACCCCTCGCGACTGGACCTTCCACCCGCGAACAAGTCACCACACTAAGCCGCGAAAACCACAAAAACTTAAATTTTTGAAAAAATTTCTATGTTTTTTTCGCGACTGCAGCCTTAACTTGCCAGTTATCCACGAAACATCTCGGAGTAAGCTCGCAGCTTGGGCATGCGACTGGACCTACTCGCGACTGAGTCGCCAAAACAGGGCAACACTGTTTTTGAAATTTTTAACAATTTTGTGAAAACAAAATACTTTCCAAAAACAAACTAAAACACTCAAAAATCTTTTTGTGTTTGATCAACAGAAATTGAGCTTGTGAAAACACATTTAAACAAGTACAATCACACAAATGAATATAGCATTCATTGAATCATAGACTTGTGTGTTGTGTGTGAATATCAAAAGTGAGATAGTCCTTAGTCTAATGTGAAGTTTCAATGATCAATTCAATCAAGGCATACACAACTAGTACTAGATAATGCGACCTATCTCAATTATAGAAATGTGCATATATGACCTCCCACATAAACTTGAGTACAATTCTTTGAAACTTTTCATTTGGCTCCATTTTCAACAATTCATTTGATCTTTTTGAATAAATAAATCTCATTGTGAGATCGATGCCTGAAATTTATAATATTTCACTTCTGATGAGCTAGCCTTTGGCTTTTTGGGCATCATACATTTTATTTTGGTCACTTTCCCTTTTTCCTAGTCAAATACTAGTATGTGCAACAGGCTTTTGCAGCTCAATATCTCTTTTCATTTAGAGATTTACATTTGATGAACTCTTTAATTAAAAACAATAAAAATAAAAGTGGGAAGATATATAGACACAAGTCTATGCATGTCTCAAGATCAACAAAACCATTCACTAATCATTCATGATAAGGTTGAAGATCTATTTACAACAGTCACATAGATATCAGAATTTCTTCCACATTGATATGAGTGCATAAGAGACAAGCTAAGCTCGTTAAATGCACAAAGCCATTAGTACAAAGGTACAAGGCAAAACATGCTTTGAGACAATACTCAACAAAGTTGATCAAACTCTTGGATTTTCTACTTTTTATGTGTTTTTGAATTTTTTTACATAAAAGTAATAAAAGATTGATCAAAGACAATGTAAAAACATTTTAAAGTGAAACAAATAAACACGCAACAACTTAAAACACACAGAAGCATAAGGCAAACAACTAAACAAATTCACAAAGCATAGGAAGAATTGATGCATGGACATGTTATGATGCTTATGCATGAGTACCCTTTGTCACCCACACATCACGTGCGTTTAGGGTGATATCCTTTACGGATTGGGTACGAGAGTTTGGACTATCAAACCTTCATGTGAAGCTTTCCAAGCAATTTGTGAAGGCACCAATCATGTTCATCATGTCCATCATTCCGGGATCACGATTTTGACTTCTTGGTCACTCACCACCCCAAGACCTATTGTCGTTTCTTCTTCCTCGTGACCGAAGAGCACTTGCATTGTTCAATGCTCTCAGCTTATGACAGTTGGATCTTGTATGTCCTTACACTCCACAAAAGTGGCAAACATGATTCAATCTCGGACCCCATTGTGATCCCGGAAGAGATCTTCCTCTAGCTTCAAATCTGGCTTCTGATTGATTACGGGACTTATTAAACACCCGTTGATCAGCCACATTCTTCATCTTCTCAGTCTTAATTTTCTCAAGAATGGACCTGTTCACAGTCATCTCTTTAGCCTTCACAAACTTCACTTCTTTGATGACCTTGGCTGATGAACTACTCCCTCCGGTGTAACCCAACCCGAACTTATCTGAAGAAGGTTTTTGAAATGAAATAACGTCTTCTAACTTCTTTGAAGACTCTCTCTATCTTGGCATGAGTTTGCACTACCTCTTGCTCAAGAAATCTCACTTTTGTGAAAGCTTCTGATAGCTCACCATTTAGTGTTTCAATCTCACACTTTGCCTCCTTGTATTGTGCCAGAAGACTTTTGTAATCTTCCTCAACCCTCTTCATCTTCTTAATGGCTGCATTAGCCACCTTAGCATATTCACCAGTCTTCTCAAGGAGAGAGTTGTAAGTCTCTTGCAATCCCACTATTTCTCCAACTTCCTCATCTTCAGACTCCTTAACTATTCCCATAGACTCCAAATCAGAATGCTCACCAAGTTCCTTCACGAGTGTACTCAAATCATCTGAGGACTTCACATGTGCAATGGTCATGAATGCGGAGTAGTTTCCTTCTCCGTCACAACTCTCTTCAGAATCAAAACTCGAAGAGTCTGTATCACTCAGTGTTGTGGCATATGTCTTACCTTTCCCTTTCAAGAAATTGGGACACTCCTTCTTGAGATGTCCATGGCCATTGCATTCATAACACACAATGTCCGAAGGAGAATGAAAATCCTTCCCTTCTTTCCTTGTAAACTCTTTCCTATCACCTCTTGAAGATGAAAATTTTCCTTCATTGAATGGTTTCCCACTGTTCTTCATCTTCAGAAACTTGCAGAAGCTTTTTGCAAGATATGCTACTTCCTTCTCCACTCCATCTTCTTCGGAGGGATCATCCATTCTTTCGGTGATGGTTTTGAGAGCAAGTGATTTACTCGTCTTATGGGAAGGTAGTCCCAGTTCATATGTTTGGAGAGACCCAATCAGCTCCTGAATTTTGATCTCATCCAAGTCTTTACTCTCTTCTATGGCTATGACTTTTGCTCTAAAGCTTTCAGACAAGGACCTCAAGATTTTTCTCACCACCTTAGTACCTTCAATCTTCTTACCAAGATTGAGCTTAGCAATGACAATTTCATTGAGCTTTCCATAGAATGAATCAAACGATTCATCTTCACCCATCTTGAGCTCTTCAAATTTGGTGGTAAGCATTTGGAGCTTTGTGTCCTTCACCTTCTTAGTCCCCTCATAAGTTCTCTCCAAAATCTCCCAAGCTTCCTTGGCAACAGTCATGTGAGATATCCTGTGGAATTCATCTGGAGACACACCACAGAAAATAGCATTTAAAGCCTTACTGTTAGCATTGGCTGCTGCAAGGGCTACCTTATCCCAAGTAGACTTAGCAGCCTCTGGCCTAGTCCAACCTATTTCAACCGCATCCCACATGGTGTCATCAATAGATCATAGAAATGCCCTCATTCTAACTTTCCAGAAGGCATAATTGTTACCATAAAAAAATGGTGGAACATTTAAGGATTGAGACCTATCCATCTCAAAAAGGGTCAAGGATCACACTCAGGTATTCAAACCACAGCGAGTGTACCCACTCTGATACCAATTGAAAGTTCAAAATGCGTGCAAAACACCTTTGAATGTTTAAACCCCAATTACAAAATATCAATTCAAGCTAATAATCAAACAATTAATGTGCGGAACATGAACATAAGCCAATGACAAAATTGATAAACAATCTAAACCAATTTAAAATCATATTCACAGCAGATAATAAACGGTAAAGATTAAGGAAATAGAGATGCAAACACAAAGATAACACGCGATGTGTTATCGAAGAGGAAACCGAAACCCTCGGCATAAAACCTCTCTGCCGCCCTCTAAGCCTTAAATAATCAACTAAAGAATGTAGTTGGGATACATGAACAGCAAAAGACCCTCCAAGCCCAATCTACCCAGTGTACCTAAGCCCTCCAAGCTTCTTACTCCAACGAGGTTGTGATGAACATATTTCTTTTTTAACTTACCGGATTCCGCTACTAGACCATAGCATCAACCAATAGACATTGGTTCCTTCCAAACTGCTTTCCTTAGCACCAAATGTACCTTCTCACTGACGTGAGTGTGGTAAGGTAAGGATTTGGTCAATGTCCTCTCAAGGGTTTATCAATGGAGAGGAAGAGAGTAGAGGAATTTAATGAGTCTCTTAGGTAAAGATTTTGGATGAGACAATCTTATTTTCTCTAGGGTTTCTCTCTCAAAATTCTCTCTAGAACCTCTCTTGATTTCATGGGTATAAGGATCTATATATAATGGTGTGTGTTTAGAATACGAAGAGTCAGTTTTTACCAAACAAGATAACTTGGCAGCTTGGCCTCGCGGCTTGTCCAAGTCGCGAGGTAACGGCCTGGCCAGCCTGGAACTTTTGTCTTGTAGTACGATAGCTGGCGCGACCCTTCAGCTCCCCTATGTACTTCTCACATGCCTGCAGTTGGCGGTTTGCCAGTCGCGAGTCAGCCGCGAGTCCTAGCCGCGAAACTCTGCTTCTTTGCACAAACTTGAGCTTTTCTTCACACTCTCTTCACACACTACCCTTACATGAATCCCACCTAAATACAGGGTTACTAAGTGCTAAATTACAAGCAAATTGGCACGCAATAAAGCCAACAAAATAGTTGATAAATTTCAACCTTACAGCTATTATACAAGAAATGGCATCAGAGCTTCCGCTATCGCACAACAAATTCCAAGTGCAAATTAAAGCTTCAACAATCTTTGGCAAAATACAAGATTGTTAACTTTACATTCTGTGCCAAAAGTTTATGTAACCATAGTTATAGGAATACTCAAAAGATCATATGCCATTAAAGGTAGCTCAAAAAACTGATTGCAGTGCTCTTTTCGCCATGAGAACATTCATCTTTGCATATTGCTTTCAATCTAGTCTAGGATTTTCTAATCAAGTCTAATTGATGGTGTGTGTTTGTGTGTGTGTGAACTTCCATAATAGGACAATTCCTAATCATTTAAAAATAAAATTATTGTAATCAAATTTTTAACACAGTTCCATAGAGTCAAATAAATAAATAAATTCCCTTAGAAAAAAAAAATGGTCAATTTGTGTGACTCGCGACCCGACCTGACTTGACTAGTCTTTTTCAACATGTCGAGTACAAGTTCACCCATTTTGGTTTATGAATCCAAAAATCCCTACCCATACATTTCTTTTGGGTTCAAGCAGATTAACGGCTTTTAGTCTAATTTTCCAGTATTTAATCCTATAAGAAGACATCAATTAATGTGTGAGAGGGTGTACCGCATTGTCGTGGACCATGCATGGTGTGATCACCGATCACATGTCCACAATGCTTACCCATGCTTCTTGTCTCATATTCTCATCAAGAATAATCAGTCAGTGTAACACAACACTCCTCTTTGTTATGCTAGATTGATGTCTAACGAAGACGTTGACATGACATTAATCATGTCAACGTCTGGTCCCATATGGTCATGCAGGCCAAGAACCAATGCATAACCATTTCAGGAGAAAAGGTGTGTTAGCGTAATTAATAACATTGGTTGATGTTTCAGGAGGCACACATATCGTAGCCGAGGCCATTGCCAATGCCAATGCCTTCCCCCTCAATTACTTGACAATATTTGATCCAAAAATGATAGGTAATAATATGGATGCCCAAGAGACCTGTTAACCCAACCCACTTGAGGGGTCCGATTAGGCCCAAACTGAATCCAATCCAATATGGTGGCTGTAGCAGTTGGTGGTGGTTATTCACCTTCAAAACCTAAATCTAGTGGGTTGAGTCTTAGGTTCTCTCCTCCAAAATCTAAGAAACTTGGTTTGACCGATGACCTAAGGCAATTTTGGCAAAATCCACTAAATTTAGTGAAATCTTAGCTAAATTTAATGAGAACTCACTAAATTTGGTAAGATTTCCATCAAATCTAGCGAGATCTCACATTGTGAGTTTTCCACTAGATTTGGAGAGATCTCATCAAATCTTCATCATTTTTGTTGACATCTTGATCACCGCAGTCTCTCTTGGTTTCGACCAAAATTGATGCAATCTGACCCATTGGTGCTCACGTTTGGCGGCAAATCCATGTTCAACCACCTAGTGGGATTGAGTTGAATCCTAGTAAAGCCCTAACCCAGCCCAGACTGACCTTTGAACAACACTAACTAACAAGGTATAAGTACTTCCACTCTCTTATATAACAACCATATTTCATGCAACCTCTCAGCAAATGCAATCTCTATTAAGGTGTATACATGTGACTTTGAAAAAATCTACAACAACAACCTTTTGTGCCACAACTTTTTCATAACTCTAATGTGATAGGATGTAAGTGATGAAAAACAAATGGTGAGACCATGTTAAAAGGGTAGGCAATCAATTAAAGTAATAGTTGTAAAAAAAAAAAAAGTGTGATAAAGGTTGTGATCTTGGAATTACTCGATGACTTTTTTATTATTGATTTCAACTTAGAAGAAAGAAAGATTAAGAGAGAGGATTTTGTTCAGTTCCATATCTAAAAAGAAATACATGGATTATGGAATTACTTAGGTGATTTTTTTTTTTTTTTTTTTTTATGGGTGACTTTTTTTTTTTTTTTTAGATTTTTTTTTTTTTTTTTTTTTTATGGGTGACTTTTTTTTTTTTTTTTAAATGGGATACTCAGGGAATTTTTTATTATTGATTTCAACTTAGAAGAAAGAAAGGTTAAGAGGGATCATTTCATTAAGTTCCATATCTAAAAAGAAATACATGGATTATTAAATTACTTGATCGGTGACTTTTTAATTATTGATGAACAAAGTTTAGCTACAAAATTGATTGTAGCCTTAGACTACAAAATTGGTTATAGCCTCAACCTTACTCAATAAAATGAACATTACTATATATTTTGAAAACCTAACCGTTGAATTGCATATTCTTTACACTCTGAATACACATGTCAAATTTTGTGTCAATCATATATTATTTACTATATAATCTATAAGTTTATATTTTATGTATAATTTTAAATTACAAAAACTTGCAATTCAAACAATTTATTGATGACATAGCTATTTAACTTTAATTTTTTTAGAAATTTTACAAACATGAAGGATATAAGAAGAAAATGTAATCTAATGATAGATTTGTCAAAATTCACCTCTAATAAAAAGATATTAAGTAAAGTTGTAACCAAGTCTACAACTAATTTTGTAACTAAACTTTATTCATTATTGATTTCAACTTAGAAGAAAGAAAATTTAAGAGAGAATTTCGTTAAGTTCCATATCTAAAAAGAAATACATTGATCATGGATACTTGATACCAAAAATATGAAAACAATTAAATATCTTTTCAATTATCTAACAAGAGGTGGATATCAGAAGGATGTTCTCTTTTAAGCACGGCGCCAACCAGACACTGTAATGTCGGTTGCTCTCATTCGTTTTCTCTAAATCAAAATTAGAAAATCTGACCATTTACACTATCACAAAGATCTTCTCATTATTTTCACTCCACTTTCTCTAAATAATTAAAAAAAAAAAAAAATTAACGAAACCGATTGAAATATAATGTTTGTATATGAACCATATCGGCAAAGATTAGCTTGAAAGTATCGTGACGATGATGAATGGTCCATGAGAAGAAAAAAAAAAAACTAAAGTTAATTTTTCTGTCTAAGATTTCAGAATCTTTAGCTGTGTATCTACTTTTAGCGACAAATTATAATGATCAATAAATTATGAAAAGAATCCTACTAATAATTTTTCTGTGCAAGAGTTAAAAACTCTTTTGCTATTCCCATGTGAGCCTTCAAGAGAACAGTAAACCACCAAACCATGCAAATCATTGGTCTAGTTAATTAAGAAGAATTCCTATCCATAAACGAACACATGCACAACGTGAATGAAAATTGAAAGCGCACTGCTACAGGGAAAATTGGTGCACTTCTCAATTGGCGTTTACAGATGCTAAAGATATTGTTCTGTGCTGAAATTGGGTTACAGAGGTCTTCATGATAGAGAATTTGGAGTTGCTTGTGGATTTGGAAGATCTGGTATTGAAAGCAGAGGCAAGGAGGATTCAAATTAAGGTGCTCCAAATTTCCAGAGGAAGACAACTAGGGGAAAGATCACTCGTCAGACGAATAGAAAATGAGGAGTTTAATGTGATCACTGCTCTTAGTCCTCAAACTAAAAATTGACACATCACCATTCTATTAGATACGCTAAGGATTAAAGGCGTAATCATTTTAAGTTTGAAAGGGACTAAAATCAGTTACTTAAAACTTGAAAAACTAAAACCCATCATTTTTAGGATTAAAAGCAGTCATTTTAAACTTGGAGGACTAAAATTGCTAATGGTTTAAAACCAACCAAATAGTTTGACCTAGAATTAACAATTGAGGAGTAAATGACTCTAGTCTGTCTTGAATACACCGCCTGTGGACATTCTCTTAATTAAACCTGGTCGAGAATCAACCATTGTTATATCAAAATTAAAACAAGGAAAATATAAACCAGTTGTCCTCTCTTTTTCTTATTTCAATTAAGAGAGAGTTTTAAATTCATAACATTTTTTTAACAAATTTTAGGTTGTAACTTGTTGCTAATTCTAATTTGAACTCACCATTAAAATTACTTTTTTTTAACCAATAACAGCCAAGTAACAACCTATTACCTAAAATTTATTGTGAAAATATCGTGCATATATCATTTTTCTCTTAAATCGATTCGTATATAGTTGATAGATCCAAGGGAACCATCAAAAAAAAAATTAAATAAAAAAGTAAAGCAAGAAAGACTTGTATTGTCAACCCTGGTATTGAATTAAAATGTGAAAAGCATGCAAAACAGAATGTGTGAGAAACTTTTAAATCACACATATTTATGGCCTGTTTGGATGTTTAAAAAAGGAAGAGGAGTAGAGTAGAGGGAGGGAGAGTAATTCAATTACCTTGTTTGAAAGTTTTTTAAGGAATGAGGGGAAAGAGTTTGGAGGGATTACAACTACCTTTAACCCCTCATTTTTAATTCTCCCAAATTGGAAAGATTTGGAGGGAGAAGAGAGTAGATAAATTATTGATCAAATGAATTTTCCAATTTACCCTTTCTAAATTAACAAAATTACAAACCAGTTATATAAATAATCTTTGTTTGTTTCCTGAGAAAATTTAAGGTGAATGAAAAAAAAAAATTGAATCTCACTATTTCACTGACACATCCGATTTGAACCACTCCACAATCAGACAACAATGAATATCACTCCACAATTAGACATATTACAATGAAAATCACACACACACACACACACACACAAAAAAATACAAAAACATGTTAGCAGCTCAGATCTGAAAAAGACAACAAATCTAGGTTGGTCAAGTGAGAGAGAGTGAAGGGAAAAATAGGTAGAGGGGTTAGAGTGTTGGGTTGAGCAACAACGATGGCGATGGAGGCAGCATCAATTCAAACCCAAACCCCACGCAAGCAAGCAAAAACAGGCCTTCATTGAAGCATTGATCTAAACCCAAAACCCACAAGGCAAAACCCAAAAAGGATTAATCTTCAACTGCCACTGCCGTCATTGCCTTCAAACTTCAAGGATCTGCCATCGCCTTCACAATTGCCATCGCCGTCGAGAGATGGGAGAGAGGAGAGTACTGAGAGATGAAAGAAACATTGGGCAAGAGGCAGAGAGAAGAGAGAGAAAGAGTGATTTTTTTTTAATTAAAGTAGAGAGAGAAAATTACTATAGAATAAAATATATTATTTAATTTTAACAACCGAGCTACAGTAAGTTGGAATAGTGAAACTCAGAAATTCCTGTGAATGAAAATGTTTATTAAATAATTATTTAATTTAACAAATTAATCATAAACTAATGTTGCAAATCCATTTTTAAATAGGAGTAAATTTGTCAATTTAAATTATTTTCTCTTCTTTCCATCCTAATTTTTAAAACATCCAAACAAGAGGAATGGCTAATTACTCACTTCCTCCTTACTAATTTTAAAAATATCCAAATAAGGTAGAGGATAACCATTCTTTTCTACTCTCCTTCTCACTACTCTCCTCCCCTCTACTCTTCTTTGCTCTCCTCTCTCTCTAAACTTCCAAATAGACCATTAGCTTAGAAAACGTGCTAATTATGTTTGCACCGTTAACTTTCCTTATTCAGCTGAAAAGCAAAAGCATGCTTCGTCAAATTCCTTCACTCCATCTATCTCTAGTAACAATTAGCTCCACTACTATATATAGAAATCAATGTCTCGTGAAATGAAGCAGACAGAAGCTTTGGACCATTTATAATGGATTTGAGCAATGAAGTAAGTGCTAGTGAGCTACTTCAAGCTCAAGCCCATATATGGAATCATGCATTCAATTTCATAAACTCAATGTCACTGAAATGTGCAATTCAATTGGGCATACCAGATATCATCCACAACCATGGCCAACCCATGTCTCTTTCCAAGCTTGTCTCTGCACTTCATGTCCACCCTACCAAATCTCACTGCGTCTACCGCCTTATGCGTATCCTAGTTCATTCTGGCTTCTTTGCTAAACAAAAATTTGATGAAAGTGAACAAGAAGAAGAGTATTCTCTTACTCTTGCTTCCCGCCTTCTCCTAAAAGATGAGCCCTTGAGTGCAGCACCGTTTTTTCTTGTCCAAGTCGATCCCATATTGACTAGCACATGGGATTTCTTAGGTACTTGGCTCAGAAACAATGATCCCACCCCATTTGAGATGACACATGGGATGACATTTTGGGATTGTGTGGCTCAAGAACCAAGGTTCACAAACATGTTTTATAATGCCATGCTTAGTGACTCTGAGTTGATCGCGAGGGTTCTGATCAAAGAGTGTAAATGGGTGTTCAAGGGATTAAAGTCCTTGGTGGATGTAGGGGGTGGCACAGGAAATATGGCTATTGCCATTTCAAACGAGTTCCCTGACATTCAGTGTACTGTGTTTGATCTTCCACATGTTGTATCTAACATGCAGGGGACCAACAACTTGGACTTTATTGGAGGGGACATGTTTGAGGCAATACCTCCAGCAAACGCAATTTTACTCAAGGTAGATACAGATGTTTTAAATTCTATCATCGTGATTATTATTAGCTTTTACTTTAGTTTTATGAAGCTTATAGAACTTTATCTCAGGATCCTCTCAATTTTAACTGAAATTAAAAGAGTTCTGTTAAGACAGAGATGCTAACCACACAAAAGCCTCGCGTCTGTACCTGTTGTGGGTAGGCATGAGGGGTTTCGCAATGTGTTGCACCCAGTGGTAGCTCCAGGAATTTTGTTCAAAGTGTTCCTTAAATAGCATAAATTACATAATCTTACTTTTTTTTAGCTTTTAAGTAATTAGATTTGATTCAATGTTATTAACTTTATTTCGTTCTAGCCGTAATGGTCGGAAAATACTGTGCCAGTAAACAAACCGGAATAGTAACCCACCCTATTCCACTTCGAAAAAAATTTCAAGTCATTCCGGTCTATTTCGGGTGTTTCGGGATGTAGCGGTAAATACCGGCCGAAATTCAAGATTCGGCCAGCATGAAGTTTGTGCTTAAAAAAAGATGTTCTTAAAACCAAAACAAATTTGCATTCTGTAAATCAAAAAACCTCAAAACAAAAAAAAATGAAAAGAAAAAAAATGAACAAAGGTACCTGTACAGCTAAAAAAAAATTGTATTGAGAAATTTGAGACTAAAAACTAGAGAAGATGCACTGCTACACTGGTACTGGCAGAAGACACAAAAGTTACGAACAAGGAGGAAGGCAAAACGTAGATGTAAAAGTGTAGATGAAGATATGATAAAATTTAAAAGTATAAAGTGTAAAAATCAATTAGACAGAAGACGTGTGTAGTTAAGAATAAACAAAAAATAATAATTAAAAATGAGAAGTAATATGTGTCTGGTGAGAAAAAATAATACTGTAATAAAAAAATAATAAAAGGTTAAAAGTTATGTTATATTGGGCAGTGTGCTTAGTCGAAAGAATCAAGCCACTATCCAGTCTGTAGTAGTTTTATTATAATTTTTTTTTTTTTTTCAGATTTTAGTTCAAAAAATTTTTTTTTTGAGTTTTTCCTTTTTGCTTAAAAAACCCCAATATATTGTTAAGTTGCTCAAATAATGGAAGAAAATTTAATTTTATTGGTATAAAAAAAATTCAAGGTAGTCCTAAAAAATTTTTTAAAGGTAAATAAATATAAAATTTTAAATTATTATATATATATATATATATATATTTTTTTTTATTTTTTTTTTTTTTTCAAGTCAGGGTGGTCCTAAGACCACCCTGGCCATAAGGTGATGCCGCCACTAGGTGCACCAGTAAGCTAGGCTATCAAGTACTAATGCCATGCTACAAGTGAGTCAATGAATATAGGGTGTTGACACCGTTAGCACCCTATAGGGTGATTTCCAACCATTAAAAAAAAGGGTACCACCAGCTCTAATTCTTGCCATTTCAACATTATACATACTTTATAGTATACGCGATCATGTTTTTATAGATAAAATTTTCTTTTTCTAATGTTATTACAAGCGTCTAAACTGTGGCTTAAACTTCACATTTAGTGGATTCTGCATGACTGGAGCGACGAAGAGTGTATGAAGATATTGAAGCAATGTAGAGAAGCAATTTTGAGCAAAAATAAGGAAGGGAAGGTGATAATCATAGACATGGTCCTTGAAATCCAGGAAATGGACAAGGAGTCAACCGAAACACAATTATGCTTTGATCTGGTGATGATGGTCTACCTAACAGGCAAAGAACGTAACGAAAAAGAATGGAAGAAGCTCTTCTTGGCTGCTGGCTTCAGCCACTATAAGATAACTCCTATTATGGGTCTAAGGTCCCTCATTGAGGTTTACCCTTGAGCCTTGTCAGCAACAGGGTAGTGGTAATGTATTTGCAATCACAATTACTATGTATTATGAATAAATGATGATGTTTCTCCTATCTCTATTTGCAAGTGTTTCCCTAAGTAAATTGTCTTTCGCCTCTCGTTAAGAAGTGATGATTTCATTTCATTTAAATTCTATGTACAACATCTCATTGTATCTAAACAAGAAATTCTCTAATGGGTGAGTGTAGTAGGTTGGTGACTCGCAGAGAGGAGAGGAGTGAGATATTTATCTAGTAATATTTTTAACAAGATTTTTAAAAAGAAATCCCACAAGATTTTTTATTTTACTTACACTTTCTAGATTGAAACTTTTCACAATTTTTAATTATACGTAATCAGAGCACTAACAAACCAAAACACATACGCCAAATTAAGACAAGTCATCTTCTTAATTTGTCTACATATGCCAATGTCACCTTCTGTATTCAATTTCCATTTCTTGTCAACTTAAAACACTTTTTTTAAGTTTTTTATCTTTAAGCAACATCATTGTAATAATTGCAAAACATCACATCAAATCTAAACATCACATGTCAGTGATGGAAAACAAAAAAGTTAAAATTAGGCTAGGCCAATGTTAAGCCCAAATTTAAAATAAAATTTTAACTTAAGGGATAATCTCTATATTTCAACTATTTATTAAATTAAAAATAAAAATAGAACTCCCTTTGTCTTATTATTAAAATATCTTCTTCTTTTTTAATTGTATTTGTATGTAATCAGAGCACTACAAATTAAATGTGTCGTCTAAATTGAGATAGATATTAATTTTTCCACATATGTCATTATCAACTTTTATATTCAATATTTATTTCTTATCACTTCAATTGACACGTGCCAAGCAACACTTACTCTCTTTTTTTTAAAAATCTTTTAGGAAGATCATTGTAATAATTGCAACACATCACATCCAATCTAAAAATATTAGTGATGGAGAAGAATTATTGAAAAAAAAATGTTTATATTAGGCTAGGCCAATTTTTAAATAAAATTTTAACTTAGGAAGATTATTTCTCTAATTTTAACTATTCATAGAAACAAAACAAAAAACAACCCATTTTTTTCTTTGTTTTATTAAAATATTTTTTCCTTTTTTTTTTATTCTTAATTTCTCCCTTTATCCACATACACCGCAACCCACACCACCATATATGCTACCACCCACGCTGAATGCAGCCACCATATTGCAAATTAAGATTATAACCCCATTGCAAGATCATTGGTTCGACACGGGATTTGAGATTGAAAATTGAGAGATTATCATTTGTGTTCTTGTTGAACAACAATAGGTGGATGAAGACCTTGGGCTGATGGAGGTTAGCTTGGAGTTTAAGTTTGCAGTAGAAGATGCAACGCGAGTAGTAGAAAGTGAGAACTGAGACCTTAAGGTGTACAATGAGAGTGGTAGATTGGTCAAATCCAAGACCTTAAGTTGTACAATGTTAAATGGTAAACACGGTAAATGATGGATATTGCACCACCTTAACTTAGACTTATAAAGTTCCGTTAAATATTTACATAGGGGTTTAAAGTTGATTTCTAGACTTAAACCAGATAGTGAAACCCAATTTTTTTGTGGCGTACTCACGGGCCCATGTGTAAAAAAGGCTTATACTGGGTGCCAATCAATCACAAATTATGACACACACTTACCTTTCGCTTAAATTCATGCATTTGTAGATGAGAAGCTCAACAATGTGACATTTCGTCATTTAAATCTTTTCCAAGTATAATAAATTTTAATCTATATCCTTATTTTATTTTTATTTTTATTTTGCCCTTATCATTTGAATATGTAAAAAGACTCTTATTAATTAATTTAACATCAAATATACATATGTGAATCTGAAGAAATCATCAATTAATGATTTAATGTAATAAGTATCTTTTCCCTCCGATTAATAGAACATGCATGAACATTCATAAAATTAAATAAATAAATAACCAGCAACCGCCTTAGGCAGATTGGTACCTCCCAAGCACACATTAAGTGCTTTCGGGTAATCGCATTAGGATTTCTATCCAATATCAATAAATAAGTAACTGCCAATTATGGGACAGTTCCAATGCAAGGTCTATAATAAACAGATAAAAAGGTCGTAGACATCTCATCTAGCTGAACACCAAAACATGCAATTACATGGTATTACTCTTAGCATTATCTTGGCTTATTGCATTTCTTGCTAATGCATAACACAGGTCAAGCTACAATTCCGCAACATAAGCAAATAACGATAAAATTAAATGCAAAAAGTAATGAGATAGATTCTTAGATTTTTAAAAGTATATGAGATAGGTAATGCCACGAAATAAATCTTTTTACACAAGTAGGATCATCAAAGAGTACCGTGAAGGCATATAACAAAGTAATTGGAAGCATCCCAACAAGATGCAAACCTAAAAACAGATAAAAAGAACCTTAAAACTGAAAATCAAACATGTTAATTCTGCATTTCACTGGAACCTGAATAACAGAACCAATGATCAAGCATTAAAAAGACTTAGATGCCTAAGCCTATCTTTTGCGATACAGCACTTCAAAATTTGGCAAAAATCCAGTCACTTGGGGTTCAAAAGGTGCCACCTGATTGGATACTATCTTCCAAAAAATTGAAATTCCATTCATTCTGAAAATCAAGGCCAGTTCCAGAGAGAAAAATGACAGAAGTTGGTCCCTATAGAGAATCCCTTTGTGGCATCAAGTACGTCCCATCCTTGTCCGCAGGAAAGAATCAATTCACCAAAATAATCTGAGCATTGTTCACAGTGAAAAATATAGTCAGTAAATAATCCAACAGGCAGAGCAATATTAAAAAAGAGTATCCTACATTTATTTGTGGCATTGTTCATTCCAAAAATCTGATCAGCTTACTAAATTTTTATTTTCTCTTGGCACACAATCATGAATGACTGCTTTCATTGTGATGAAATTTTATTTTATGCCAATCATACATAAGACCAGCTTGGTGAATCAAAGAGCCCATTTGCCTAATAAAAGCAGAAAGACTATTAATTTGGATAAAGGGATTAGTCCTAGTTTAGAGGAACTAGATCAATACTAATTTACCTCACAAACAGCATAGATCTTTTCTTAGGTTTCTGTAGTAAAACTGACCACTATCAAAGTATTTGTATTTGCACATTTCTAGCAATTACGCAATTTAAACTTAGGTCATTCAATATGTGCGATGAGACCAAGACACATTTTTCATAATGTTTCCCCTGGTTCAACTTATTTCCTTTTTCCTAATCCACGTTTTTAAATATGTATCAATTTTCACATGGGTCCCATCATTCACTGTGAGCTGAAAAAAAAAAAAAAAAAAAACACATTCACAATGTTTCCACAGGTTCATCCTATTAACTATTACCTGATTGGGAAAACAGTAGTGCCTTCCACCATAAAAATTGGAGAGTGGGTTGGGGGGTGGGGTTGCTGTTTTGGTAAGCTAATAAACACTAGTTAAAATACATAAACATTGAGAACCCCCATATATCGTATTATAGTGTGCATTGTGGCAGGCCTTTCCTATCACAGCACTCTCATCTCTCTAACCATTCTTTCTTACCTTATAGGCATGATAAAGGTCACATGCCTCAAAATCAACCTCAAATGTGCCATTCACAGCATCTCCATATTGTCCAATGCATTGGGCACAGCAATTTTATACTCCAATACACTGCATTGCTGCCCATTAATTTCATATATATAATATATCCCAAACCAAAGCCAGATCCCAGCATTACCAAAAACCCAGATATATATTTTCAACCCATAAACAGGGCAAAACCCAAGTGGGGGATTTCCGTTGAATTTGATTCAATTTGCAATGAGAGGAATAAGATGATGACATTAGAATTTAGAAGGCTAGATACATTACAGACCAGAAGTTGACAGAGGAACTACATATCAAACTAAGATTAGAAAAACTACTAAGGAATTGGGATCCAAGACTTTAATAAGTTAGCTGAGAAAATATTGGATGAAACCCCAACCCCTTAAAAAGTCTCATCTGTACCCAAAATCAACCTCAATTCAAGACGTCAATATACAAATTTTACATATAAACCACACATAATCAAAGCCATACTTCTAACAACAAAATATTCCAAAGAAGAAAATGTTACAAAAAATTAATTTATATCTATGAAAAGAAACACACTAAACTTGATTTAAAAAAGACAGAAAGAAGCGACTAAAGCTACATTATTGTACAAGATCTCAACATCCCAAATCAAGCGGCTGTAAAACGAAAAAAAACGAACGGAATAGGAGGAAATGGAAACAAAAACTAGGAATAAAGGCCTCTGATGCTTTTAGGGAATGTTCAGAGGGGGCTGGCTTCGCTACCTTCCTATTAGTGAACTCAAACAAGTCACATAATCAGTTTGTTATTTCATTCTCTCATTTGCATCAAGAGTTGCCAACCACATCTTTTTCATCATAGACATTTTTTTTCCTATAACAAATTTATCTATATTAAAAAACAATACATAAGCCCCTTCTTATCAAGGACACAATGAGACTAAATTTACAGAAGTCCGAAGGACTACTCCCATTCAAAGTAACCCAGATTAAAAGAGTCCCAACAAACTTGGATTTCACCCCTTCCACTCCCATCTCTAGACCTTCAAATATATTTCTATTCCATTCTCTCCCTACTTCCCATCAAAAACATTATCTCTGATCTCACCCTTTTCTGGAACCCCTCTATTCTCATTCTTTTCCTTTCAATACGTTGTCCTAGCAACCTTCGTCACTCAAAAACTGCATCATTGGTCCCACTAGAGTTCATCCCACACTAATTGTTTCAAATTCCAAATTCCACCTCATCTAATTCCATTATAAACATCAACCAAACCTGATTCAATATGAACCACTGCAGCTCATAACTTGAGCACATCCACTATTCTCTAAAAGACTAACCAAATACACACCATAACAAAGTACCCTGCCACCCGAGGTTATTATAGAGTTCACTCTTATCCTTATCTTATCATATGCTTACGTTAACTAATTATCTATTATATTTCATCACATTAAATTTCCCTTTCATGTCATTCAGGTCAGAGGAACCTGTTGAACATATGAATATGTACATTCTTTAACAAGTATGCATAGAGATAGAGAATTAAATTACAGACACAATGCATGACAATTCTAACTCTCTCATGTCTCAACATCATCCATACAGCATAATGGCCACTCATGTTTTGCTACTTAAAAAATAAATAAATAAATAAATAAAAATTGCAACCTTAAGTAGCATCTAGACCTTTTCTCAATGATTCATCATAAGAAAAATGCCAACAAAGAATAACCCACTATTCTAGATCCTTATGTATTGTTGTTCAATCAAGTAGCAATACCACTCCTATAAAAAATAAATAAATAAAGAGTAGCAATACCACTTGCCAAGAGCTTTGTAGCTCAGTGGCATAGCCTGCTCTCTTTTATTAGGAGAACCAGGTTTCAAATTCCTCTCCCTGATTGTAGAAAAGTGGCAATACCAACAGGTAACACTCCAAAAAACAAATTAAGGCCACTGAAAATATTTCTAAACACAAATCTTTCTTGCCCATGCTCTCTAGTCTCCTCAACTCCTTCCACCAATTAAAATTGCACACTGATTACCCCCCTTCCAAAAAAAAAAAAAATAACAAACAATATCTCTTTTCAAACCATATTCCTGTCCTATTCAAAACCATGCTGCATAACATGTTCTACATTAAATATCCAATAAAGGATCAAGTGGTGAACCTTATTTATGCCAAAAAAGAACATTTCTTTAAAAAGTCAATGCAACAAGTACCAAAAAAAAAAATTCAATCAAAAAATTTACAGAAATAAGAAGACAAAAATTGAATAAACATCGACAAAAATGAGCAAAGAACCATACCATCCACTCGAACCAGGCCGGCTTCTACTCGATCTTGGTCGATTCGCCATTCCCAGCTCCGATTCATCACCCCTCATCATCCTCTCATACCCACCACCCGATTTGGGCCGCCCATCCTCTCCGAACCTACCCGGAGACCCGAAATTGTTCCGCCCCGATTCCCTGACCCGGACCACATCCGGTCCAATCCGCTCCTCCCTCCCTGAAAAACCAGGCCTAAGATGCGGAGGCACAAATTTGTCCGGCTTCGGAGACGTGACCACACCCACCACCTCCTTGTCCCTCTCAAAGCTCGGAACCGATGACAGAGCAGGAGAACCGGAACCGGTACTACCCAACGGACGAAGAGAAATCTGGTCCGAACCGGGTTCAGACCGGGTCCGATCAGGGATCAGCTGGCTTTGCTGGGGCTGTGGGGAAAGAGGTTGCGGTGGTGGTGGTGGTGGTGATGGAGTGGTGATGGGTTTGGGCTTGGATGTGGGTGTGGGTGTGGGTCGGGTCAGGACCAACATGCGGCCATGGGTCTTGGGAGAAGAGATTGCAGAGTAAGAGGGTGAAGAAGAAGAAGAAGAAGAAGAAGATGGGTTTTTGATGGGTTTGGAGTTCGGATTGGAATTGGAAGGAAGGGTTTTCTCGTAGATCTGATTGAAGTTAATGGAGGTATACTTGTTGGTTTTTGCCATCCACCACTACTTTTTTGCTTTTTTTTCCTTTGTTTTTGGGATCTTGAACTTGACAATGATCTGAACAGAACAGAATGGAATGAAGGTTGGGGGTATATTGTTTCCTGTTTTGATTATAGTTTTTGTGTTTTCTACTTTTTACGTTTTCGTTTTGTTATTGTTTTTGTTTTGTGTTTTACTCCTACGTTTTCGTTTGTTTTTTTGTTTTTTTTGTTTTTTTTAATTTCAGTGGATGGCCTCTTGTTTTTATTAAGATGGGTGGAATCTCAAGTGGTTGCGTCACTGACGTGGCGAAGATCGGAATGAGCTACAACAAATTTGCTGTTTTTAGAACTCTATGTTCTAAAAACTATATATAGATTTAGTAATAATATTTAGGACTATCCATCAACCCATCGACCCGACACACCCGCCTGACCCAGTCCGATCTGAAGGCCATCAAGCGGATCCAATTGTCCATACGGATCGAATGCAGGTCAATTAATTTTAAATTTCAGTTTTATGGGTTGGTTTCAGGTTCCTTGACTTCTAACCTGTGTAAACTGACCCGTTCGACCCAGAATTTTTGGAAGAAAAAAAACATAGATTACACGCTTGTTTCAAAAAATTCTCACTGGTTCTAGGGTTCCAAAAAATTCTTTCTCACTTTCTCTAATCTCTCACTCTCCCTTTCTCTGAACTCTCTCTCAAATCCCTAACCCTAGCATCTCTGCTACCACCATCGCCAAGGTGAGCCTCATCGCCGCCCCTAATCCTAGCCTCCTTGCTGACGTCGTCCAGTTGGCCCTACTGCACCATCGTTGATTCAAAGTTTTCATTGCACTCACCACTCTTGGTTGAGTCTCAAACTCCACAAGCCTCCTCTGATCTACTTGAAATATTCTTTTGAGACTCTGATCTGTGCAATTTGATGGTGGGTTAGTTAAAATGTTTTCTTTAAAAAAAAAATTGTACTGATCTTGTGATGGATGTGTTGGTGGTGGGGGAGGGAGTGGCGGTGTTGGTGCTAGCTTAATCTTCTCTCTATTTTTTGTTTTAGTCTCATAGATATGGGTTTTTGGTTTGGATTTTGATTCCCTTTTTTTTTTTTAAGATTCTTCTGGTTTTTTATTCATTTTAGACTTTTAGTCATAGATCTGAGTTTTTGGTTTGGATTTTGATTTCTTTGTTCTAGGAAAAAAAAAAAAAAAAAAAACTTTTCTAAGTTCTGGGTTTTGATTTCATTTTAGTCTCATAGATTTGGGGTTTTCGGTTTTGTTGTTGATTTCTTTGTTCTGGGTTCTGAAATCTATGTTATGCCTAAGACCCAAAATCACCAATCGAATCCGACCTGCTCAACCGATGACTCGTGCCATCAAGCTCGACCCAAACGTTCGGTCGACCACAAGTCCATTTTTCGTTTACCCAACTTAATCAGGTCGGTTGCGAGTCAAACCCAACTCAACCCGACCCGTGGATAGCCCTAATAATATTTATTGAAAAGAAGAAATATATATATATATATATATATCCTAGCATCTGAGCACTCACTCAGAGGCTTTTCTATTTTTTGGGTAAATTTTAATAATTTGCATCCATTATAATTTAGGATTACACATTTTTCAATCACAAAAAATACCTAGAAGTGTGATGAGTATTATGCATTTGTGAGTGAAATAATTTTTTCATCACACCCTTAGAGCTTTAGAATGAAGCAACCAAGGAAAAGAATTTCACATATAAAACTGAAGCTAAAGGTTTACAACAAATAACAAAAGAAATATCGAATTTTTCATCTCCATGCTTCCCAAAAAGAAAAAAACTTTTGGGGCATCCAAAATGTTCTCTCCAACTCTCAATATACCTTCTTAGGACCAGCAAAACTTGACTTCCTTTGCAATATTTTACAAATCAAATTTCTCTTTCAAACAAGAAATAAACTGGCCCATGTGTACTCTCAGTCCCCATTTCAAGCCAAACTTCTCCCAAAAAAAAAAAAATCTTTTCCTTTTACCTTGATAGTTCTAAACACGAAATTTGATCCAAATCAAATATTTACAGCTATATCCACCCACGAATTATATACTTTCCAATTAAACCATGGGTCAATCACAACCAAAAAGAATATTTTATGTTTCCCCATTTTTGTAAGAGATTTAAGACTAAATGGAGAGAGAAATGAGTGTTTTTGCTGAGTTGAGCCAACCTGACCAAGGTATAGGGGGGGGGGGTGGACCGGCAAAGAGAAATGGTTGGAATTTTGTTTTGTTTTACTTGGGTTGGGGTTGGGGTTAAGTGAATTTGGTGACTTTGGCTGGTCATGTGACATGCACATGGTCTAGGACAGATGTTAGCTTCACATGCTGCCACGTAACACTGTCTGCAGTAACTCCTACAAACATGTTTGTAGGAAATCCTTGTCCTTTATAAAATGAGAGTCTTTTAACAATTTATCTGATACATGGTCGGTAGAGACTAAGATATTCTAGGGTTTCAACCCCCTTACCAATGAAACATATAATTTTAATTTTTTTAATTTCATTGGGAGTCTTTTAACAATTTATCTGATACATGGTCGCTAGAGACTAAGATATTCTAGGGTTTCAACCCCCTTACCAATGAAACATATAATTTTAATTTTTTTAATTTCATTGGGAAGTTTAGATAATCCATTTTACAGAGTGTTCTCTTCTGAATTAGAAGTAGAAAAAAAAAATGGAACAAGTAATTTGGGGCAATATTATGAGAAGGACTACTAACACATGGCTGCGTATCATAGTAAGTATGGTAGGTCTGTGTCTAAGAAAGATCCTAGCATCAAGTACATAAACATGTCCTATGTTTCCGAGGAGAATCAAAGCTATTTTATATATGCCGTTGTTCCCCATACAAATTTGCAAGATTTGTTTTGAATGTCACTTTGGAACTCATTCTCTTAGTATGGGATGGGGATTTATACCAATGGAACTCGGTTTGGAAGACAATTTGGAAGACACTTATGCAACTTTGTGATGTTGTGGGTATTTTCGGGGACAATGGCATTTGCAATGAGCAGAATGTTTCTCTTTGTGATTGCCTTGAAGGATTCAATCAAAGGATCCAAAAAGTTAGAACTTATCCTACTGCAGTAGTGGGTGTGAGAGAAGAAACCTTTTTCAATGCTCAAATGACAACTTTCTCATGATATCCATCATGCGCTTTACAAGAGCACAACAACATCCAGCTGTCAAAACCATTGAAGAATGCAGATTAAATTGTGTAAGCGACTGTTACTGTGGAGCTTCTCTTACAATAATGGATATTTAATTTACGAAGGAAAACTTGTGCATCTCTGGTCACCCTCATCTAATAATGAGTTAATTGGAGACATTCATCTAATAATGAGTTAATTGGAGATATTCATCTTCACATCTCAGCATTTGATGAAATGGGAAGTTGAAGTAAAACCAAAAATTCAAGAAAGGTTGCTTGGATTATTGGAGTTCTACTCTTTCTTCGCCTCATTTTCATTGTATTGGGAGTATTTTGGAGGAGACATTCCATTGGTGTACAAGTGGATTCTTCTTTGATCGTGTTTAAGTATAAGGATTTACACAAAGCAACAAAAAATTTATTGCACAAAAAATATTGTTGCTATAATTTATTACAACAAAATATTTGTTGTGAAACGTTACCGCAACAGTATGACCACTTGTTAGATTCTAAACATTTAGAACAATTAGCAAACTGTAAGCACAAACTTGTCTAGATATAGATCTTAGAGTCTATAGAGTTTATTAGACAATGCTCAAGGTACTACAAGTCAAAATACAAGAACATTCAAGCTACAGAAAAGAGAGTTCAAATTCAGTGAAAGCTGACCGATCGAAAATCACATACATGAAATTTCTACAAAACTCTATTTTAGCTCAGTCCAAACCCTGCTTAAACATTTTGGGTTTCAAGTGAAACACTTCTAGTATATAAAGGAAAACCCTAACTATGTTTTTAGACCTCTTAGGCTGTGTTTGGTTCTCGTAAAATATTTTCCAGAAAATAAATATTTTTCGGAAATACTATTTTCGGGAAAAGGAATATGTATTCAGGCTGTTTGGCTACCTCGGAATTCGTTTTATGAAAAATCAATTATGGTGTTTGGTTTGTTCAATCATTTTACAGAAAATACTTTCCGTTTTACAGAAAATCAATTCTCATGTTTGGTTCGGTCAAACATTTTACAAAAAATGGAATGCGTTTTTTACGGAAAATCAATTCCCATGTTTGGTTTGTGGATCATTTTACGGAAAATATGAAATGCCTTACAAATTCAAGCACTTGCATTACCTATACAAACCTATAACAGTACAAAACTAATCATCCACTTCAACATCAAAAATAATCATCCAAATTCAAACACCTGCATTGCCTAGACATATCTGTAACAGTACAAAAATAATCATCTACTTCAACATCAAAAATAATCATTTGAATATACCCATAAAATTTATATAAAAACAGCCACATCAATCGTTCACCATTGGCATTACACCTCCATGGTGTACAAAAATGATACCTACTCGTAGTATCTGAATAGTACAAATACATAATTTGGGCAATTGTATCGTCCCAATAATACAAAAGACTACATATATAATACAAATGGTAGGTCAATATTAGTACTACAACAAAAGTTAATTCCTAAAGCTACCGTTACAGTCAACATGAAATAGACAACTCAAAGTTGTAAGAACAAAAAACCATCCAACCACAGCTTTCTCAACCTAGCATTCTTGGCTAGAAATCCTCGTGCTGCCTTTTCATTTTCACAAAGATGGTCAAACGCAGTTGTGAGCATGTCTTCACTATACCCATCCGCCATCATAGCCATGACCTCATTGTAAAGAGCTGTGTAATCCACTGGGCCCCGATTGATTTCTTTCAAAGCCATAACTATTTCCTTCAGTTGATCAGACAGATCAGTCAGCACACTATCATCAGCATTAGAAGGTGCACGCCCTCTTTTGCGAGACTTGGAAATTCCCGACCCAGTGGTGGATGACTCGATTGCATTCTTCCCTTTCTTAACCACACATTCCTCTACATTGTATGCAACAAACTCAGCACTGTCCCCATTGTCTAGCTCATTCTCAATATCCACATAGGACTTAGAAAAGCCACCCATGGCTGTGTCCTTCCCCACAACAATAGCTAATTCATCATAGATCTCAATTTTTTTTGTTTAGATACTCCGCACGCTTTCGATGCGCCTGTAAGGGAAAAAAGAACGTATAATAACAATGCAATAATCACTTCACTCATAAATTCAATATTCAGTTCAATATAGATGCCATTAAATGATTTAGGTTAGTGATAAACAAAAAAATCTGTTAAGGAACAGGAGACATAACTCATGATTTTCAAGATAAGTACAACAGAAAATACAATGCACAAATGCTAAGACCAGATTTTACAATAGATCCACACATGAAACTTATATTTGAATAACCTTATAAAAGCAATGGAATCCTAAAAAGAATGACACTATAAATTTCATATAAAAGGAAAAAACATATATTATCATTTATATTAAGAAAATATAGTTGGAAGCCATACCATGACTTCTTCTTGGTATGTCTTCACGTCGCATGTTATCATTTTTAGGTTATCATCCAAGCCAAAACCACTCTTCTTTCTAAGAGTCTGAATAGTTGACCACTTAGTCCTTAGAGTCCGCATCCGATTGTCAACATAGGAGGGGTGGCACTCAACTGCAAATTAGGCAATTATCTCCTTTGCTACAAGAGCAAAGGAGCCTGCCTTGAAGGTGCTAGATGGCTTGTTGCCCTTTGCAGCCTCCTGCGCAAGTATCCTAAGTATCATTTCATGCATAGGCGACAGCCACTTGAACTGCTTGCTGCTGCTCACCTTCTCTTTGGCCTTTGACATTACTACATATGAAAATTGTATAGTGAGAGTAGCATTTAAAAATGAGAGTAGCATTTAGTAATTACGCTCGAAATATGAACAACAAATCAAACATACATACAACCACGCTTATAAATGTGCACAACAGAATGAAACATGCTAACACTAGAAATGACAATGTAATACCATCAAATAACAATGTAATGCTAAAAATACCTTTTTATTACACCACTAGAAGTCTATAGTAAATACATTGTCTTTACCAAAAAAAAAAACACATATTACAATCATAGAAATCTAAATAAAGTACTACTCTCCACTCCTGGTATAATCAGGCCACATAGCTTGGCATATCTCATCTCTCTTAGCATTCCACGATCTACTGTCTTCAACAAGCTCCCGACATGACTGTGTTTCTTGTTGGGGGTCACTAGACTCTACTCGGTTCATTACATCTTCCATAATATGGTCATTTGGTTCAACCCCCATAATGTGATTATGAACTACACAACATGTTAACACTAATTTCACTTAGGTTTCAAAAGACCAAAATGGTTCTGCATCCAACACTCGAAAACGTTTCTTCAACACTCTAAACCCTCGCTCAATGGTAGTTCTCAATGAAGAGTGTCAAAGGTTGAACAATTCTTGCTCATTTTCAGGAGGACGATCACTAAACTCTTTCAAGTGATATCGCACACTCCGATAAGATGACAATATTCCATTTTTATTACCATACCCAGCATCACCCTAAGATAATATTTACCTGCATATATTCAAAAATAAAACCAAATCACTACTATGCTTAGGAAAACGCACAATATTTATTAAACTAATAAACCAAAAAGGTGAAGTAATCGTATAATACCATCGGGAATTGAAAATCCCCCTGGCCTAGTAAATGCATCATTTAACACACGTGAATCATGTGCACTGTCTTCCCATCCAACCAATACATAAGTAAACTTTAAGTCAAAACTAATGGCAGCTAACACATTTTGCGTGGTTCCATCTTTGCGACCACAAAATCTTCCTTGTATTTCAGGTGGCACAGATGTACGAACATGTGTATCATCTATTGCTCCAACACAATCCTAATTTTCGACAGACATAATGGTTTAAAATTACACAAATCTTCACAATTTACAAAAATACGCAAGTCGCAATATTTACCTTAAAATATGGGTAGAACCTTCTGCTATTCCTTATCTCTAGGGGTGTATCTTTTCTATGCAATCTTATTAGAGTTCTATATAATTTCATGACCCGCCTAAGGATGACCTTGAAGTATCTATGAACAGTTTCAGTTGATCTATAGATCCAACTACCCATTACACTAAACCTCACATTATGACTAATAATGTGTAAGAAAATGAACACTTGCTCCGTAACAGACATATGAATAGTCAGGCGTACGTGCTCTCCCTCAGTGAGGATGTGACATAAGTGGTGGAAAGCTATAGGTTTCATCCTAATTTGATTCACACAATGTCTCTCACTTCCATGCAAAATACTATTTATGTATTCCTCTCTCTCAGCTGCATGATTAACATAAGGCGCCCTAGGCAGTTGTCTACGTCTACACCACAATTCCCTTAATAATGCAACCCCCACAAGGAGGATAGATGCAACTGAAGCAAGAATTGTAGCTTTGGTTTTTTTCTTCATCTAAAAAATCACAAACACTGTGGTCTAAGAGGTATGTAAACAAACATGCTATTGATTACACTATAAATAAAAGCAGCCATAAACAGAAAACATCCAAACCACATTGATAACAAGTACCAAAATTTTTATGCACATATATTTCTGTATAATTGTAACATCAACAACGTACACAATATAATACCGTCACAATCAATATTTACACCTATGAACAAATCACATTGCATTCTATTTCTGTATAACTGTAACATCAACAATGTAATATTTGCTTGATAGGCACTTCCCATTTTATTATGTTTGCCTTTGAGAAAAATGAAGGTTGCAAACTCAAGACAATTCGGAATTAGTTTTTGGAACACAAAGGGATTACTATAATTCAAGAAAACCAAGTTTATAATATATTGATATCGTTTAGATTTATATAGTTATATGGAATTTCTCAAGTATCTGTTATTATTGAGTGAAATTGTTAAAAAAACAGATATGTTAGGTGTCATTTAAGTTGAAATGACTAGAATTTATAAATTAGGGAACTCAAAATGGTGAATGAATTGCATTTTCTTGTTACCTTAGAAAACACTGAACAAGGGTTTCCAAAAAAAGAAAAAACACAAAACAATAACTAAGACAAAAGTTGAAGAAATAGATGTGTTTTAACCCATTTTCCACAACCAACATCAAATTTCACAACTTATAGAACAACAATAGCCACATCAAATTTGTACCGAATAACCAACTCTCACCACAACAACTATTTTTACATCAAATTTGTACCCAAACCCACGATACCCACATCAAATTTTTGCAACCCACTCAACATCAGCTACACCCAATACTCATTATCAACCAAATAAAAATGGTGAAATTTCAGTCATAGCCCAAAAAATATATATATAATAATAATAATAAAAAAGCTAAATAAGGGGAAAATAAAAAAGGACATGGTTGTCGGCGGTGGAAGGTTGGGTTTCAAAAAGAGATGAAGGAGGGATGAAGGTTGGGTTGTTTATGGGTTTGAGGGTGGGTCAGCTTTTTCATTCTCTATATTTTTGGTGTGTGGATCGTAGTTATATGGATCAGATTGAGAAATGAAGTGATGAGAGGGTGGATCGGACTGAGAATGAGGGTGGATCGGACTGAGAAAGGAGCTATATGGATCGGACTGAGAAATGGAAAAGGGAAACTCATCGTGCGTGGAGAGGATCGACTGCGTGAGGGAGATGGTGGAGCTCAGTGTATGGATCGAAGCTTAGAGCTTAGAGCTTGGAGCTTAGAGCTCGTCGGTGTGTGGATCGGAGCTTGGAGAGCACTTGCTAGTTCGAGTGCATGTGAGAGAGCTCAGACGGAAATTGTTTGAAGTGAAAATGAGAACTAAAATGGTTTTCCGCCTTGGTCCCTTTATTTTACGGTCAACATTGAAAATATTTTTAGTTTGACCCAATTTTCCGGACCAACCAAATAGCTTATTTTACAGAAAAGCATTTCTGAAATTAGTTTGAAGTCAAAACAAACACAGCCTAAGAGACTTTGGAGATGCTCTTGTGAGATCTAAAAGGTATGGTGTCTTCCTCTATCAAAGTCACTACCGTAAATACCATTAGAACCGGTAGATCTGAAGTTGCTGCAACAAAATCAAAAATAGCTAATGATTTAAACCTTCAAGAGTGGTCTTGGACTCACAAACTGGAGAGTTTGTGTTGCTAAACCTTTAAGTGTGATCTCAAAGTCACAAACGTGGGAGTTTGTGTGCTACAAATCCAAGAAGAGAAGGAGTCCGTGGATTCGAAACTTGCACATGGTCGTATCAGTAAATTACTACATGAGGTAACAATAGATTTTGGATTAAATCTGATTGTAAAAACTTCAATTCTCTTATAGTGAATTTACTTTACCTTGAGGATAGTTAGGTCAAATCCTCCCCAGATTTTTACTTTAAAATGGTTCGTTTCATCGGTTTTCCTAGGTTATCATATCGTGGTGTTATTTACTTTTTCGCTTTTATGCATGATATGATATATGCTTGTTTAACCTAAATCTAAATAATAAACCTAATAATCAACTTGGTTAATTAATTAGGTTAAACAGTCTGTTTTAAGGGGTCTAAATGAACAAACACCACCCAAGGCAATATTAAGGGAGAAAGCACACAACAATGAGGAAAATTTTGGAAATAAAAAATTATAGCGTGAAAAGTTGCAAGTTAACTACCTAATAAGAGAGGACGTATCCACCAAAAGCAAACTCTGCCTCCACCAAAAGAAAAACAATTCCAGTATCACTTGGAAGGTGTAAAATTACCTTATCAAAATCACATCAAAATCAAGACCTAAAGCATAAAAAGTTGCCAAAACAATACATTTTCTTTAGAAAATTTTAGCTCATAAAAACATTGCAAGTACACGCAGATTTGAGTTGTGTATTCTACAAAGTGTTAGATATCTATTGGAATTATCATAGACAAAACATTGAAAAATTTTCTAAATCATAAAATTTTACACACAAAAAACTAAGTTTAATCCTAAAATTTCAATAAGCAAATATAAAGAAATTAACAAAAACTCAATCTAAATCCACAATATCACTCAGTAAGCAAATCCAAAACCCTAAAGCTTCCATAATCCAATCACTCATCAACAATGTAAGGTTGAATGTAATCAACCATCTTGTTGGCTTTATTCCGTGCCAAATTTGCTTGTATTTTAGCATTTAGTAACCTTGTATTTATGTGAGAATCTTGTAAGGGTAGTGTATGAAAGAGTGTGAAGAAATGCTCAAGATTGTGCAAATAAACAAGGACTCATGACTAGATCTCGCGAGTGGCTTGTGGCTTGCAAGTCGCTAGAAGTTGTACACGTGTCAAGCATGCCAGAAGCTGAAGAGTCGTGCCAGCTATCGCACTACAGGACAAAAGTCCCAAGCTGGCTAGGCCGTTAGCTCGCGGCTTGAACTCGCGACTCAATCAAGTCACGAGGCCAAGTCACCAACTTGCCCTGTTTGGCAAAAACTAATGTTTCACATTTCATTCTCACCCTAGTATAAATACCCCTCATTCTCACGAAATTTAGAGAGTTTCCAGAGAGAATTTTGAGAGAGAAACCCTAGAGAAAACAATATTGCCTCATCCACAATCTTCACCTAAGAGACCCTTCAAATTCCTCTACTATCTTCCTCTCCATTGATACATCCTTGAGAGGTTCTTGACCAAATTCTTTTCCCACCACACCCACATCTGTGAGAAGGTTGTTTTGGTGCTAAGGGAAGCTGTTTAGAAAGGACTAATGACTATTGGTTGATGCTATAGGTTATAGCGGAATCCGGTAAGCTAGAAAAGAAAAAGGTTCGGCATAACCTCGTTGGAGCAGGAAGCTTAGAGAGCTTAGGTATTTGGGTAGATTAGGCTTGGAGGGTCTATTGCTGTTCATGTATCCCAACTACATTTTCTAGTGGATTATTTACCGCTTGGAGGCCGGCGAAGAGGTTTTATGCCGAGAGCTTCAGTTTCCTCTTCGATAACACATCGTGTGTTGTCCTTGTGTTTGCATCTCTCTTCCCTTTATCTTTATCATTTAATTACTGCTGTGATTGTGATTATTTATGGTCTAGATTGTTTATTAATTCTGTTATAAACTTGTTATCATTTTCCGCACATACATTGTTTGATATAAAACTTGAATTGGTAATTTGTTGTATGGGAGTCTAAACATTCATAGTGTTTTCAATGCTATTTGAACTTTCAATTGGTATCAGAACGGATGCACTTGTTGTGGTTTAATCACCCTAGTGCGATCCTTGACCCTACATTGAGATGGATAAGTCTCAATCTTTAAATGTGCCATCATTTTTGGATGGAAATAATTATGCTTTTTGGAAAGTCTGAATGAGGGCATTTTTATGTTCTATTGATGATGCTGTGTGAGATGCTGTTGAATTTGGTTAAACTAAGCCAGAGGCTGCCAAATCCACCTAGGATAAGGTAGCACTTGCGACGACTAATGCTAATAGTAAAACCTTGAATGCTATTTTTTGTGGTGTCTCTCCAGAAAAATTTCACAGAATTTCATATATCACCGTTGCTAAGAAAGCATGAGAGATTTTGGAAACTACCTATAAAGGAACAAAGAAGGTGAAAGACACAAAACTACAGATGTTGACCACTCGCTTTGAGGAGCTCAAGATGAGCGAGGATGAGTCCTTCGACTCTTTTTATAGTAAATTGAACGAGGTGGTTGTCATCAAATTCAATTTGGGAGAAAAGACGGAGGATTCTAAAATTGTAAGGAAGATCCTTCGATCACTACCGGAAAGTTTTCGTGCCAAAGTAACAGCTATTGAAGAGAGCAAAGATCTTGACGACATTAAAGTTCAAGAGCTAGTTAGTTCTTTGCAGACATATGAATTGTCTCTACCTATGCAAAAGAAGAGCAAATCTCTTGCTCTTAAAACAATTGATGAGAGAGTGGTATCTCATGACTCTTCAAAAGAGGATGCAGTAGATAAAGATGTGGCGTATCTTGTAAAGAAATTCCGAAAATTCTTGAAACTCAAGAACGGTGGGAAATTTGGTGACAAAGAAAAATTTCAGAGTTCTGGGAAGGAGAATAAAGAATTCCTAAGGAAAGATGGTAGAGATTCCTAATCTTCTCAAGAAACCACGTGTTTCGAGTGTAATAGACATGGACACTTCAAAAAGGAATGTCCCAACTATTTGAGGTCAAAGGGCAAGGTCTATGCCACTACTCTGAGTGACTCAGATTCGTCGAATTCTGATTCAGAGGAAAGTTGTGATGGAGAAGAAAACTACTTTGCAATCATGATCATTGCATATATGGAATCCTTAGATGATTTGGGTACACTTGTGAAGGAGCTTGGTGAGCACTCTGATTTGGAGTCTATTGGAATAGTTGAGGAGTCTGAAGATGAGGAAGTTGGAGAAACAGTGGGACTGCAAGAGACTTACAACTTACTCCTTGAGAAGACCGGTGAATATGCTAAGGTGGCTAATGCAACCATTAAGAAGATGAAGAAGGCCGAGAAAGATTACAAAACTCTTCTAGTGCAATACAAGGAGGCCAAATGTGAAGTGGAGAAAATGAATGGAGAGCTGCTAGAAGCTTATTCGATGATTTGATTTCTTGAGCATGAAGTGCTTCAAGCAAATGCTAAGGTTGATCGTGTCTCCTCCAAGAAACTCAATGAAATGCTTGCTCATCAAAAATCAGTCTCAGACAAGCCCAAAGTAGGATATGTCGGAGGGAGTAGCTCATTAGCCAATATCACCAAAGAAATGAAGTTTGTGAAGGCCAAAGAGCCAATTGTGGAAGAGTCTATTATTGATAAGGTTAAGACTCAAAAGAAGAAGAATATGGCTGATCAACGGATATTCAATACAGTCCGTAATCTATCAGAAGTCAGACATGAACCTAGAGGAAGATCACTCCTAAGATTACAAGGGGTCCTAGAACAAATCACATTTGTCACTATTGCAGATTGCAAGGACATACCAGACCCAACTGTCATAAGTTGAGAGCGTTGAACATGCAAGCTCTCCTCGATCACGAGGAAGAAGAAATGACAAGAGGTCTTAGGGAGGTAAGCAACCAAGAAGTCAAAACCGTGATCTTGGAATGATGGACATGATGAAGATGATTGGTGCCTTCACAAATTGTTTAGAAAGCTTCATAAAGAGGTTTGACAGTCCAAACTTTCGTATCCAATCCGTTAAAGATATCACCCCAAACACACATGACGTGTGGATGACAAAGGGTACTTATGCATAAGCATCATAACATGTCCATGCATCAATTCTTCCTATGCTTTGTGAATATGTTTGGTTGTATGCTTTTTGCTTCTGATTGTTTGATTTGTTGCTTGCTTATTTGTTTTGTTTTTAAATATTTTTACATTTTTTTTTATCAATCTTTTATTACTTTTATGTCAAAAATCCAAAAACACATAAAAAATAGAAAATTCAAAAAGTTTGATCAACTTTGTTGAGTTTTGTCTCAAAGCATGTTTTGCCTTGTACCTTTGTACTAATGGTTTTGTGCATCTACGAGCTTAGCTTATCTCATATGCACCTATATCTTTGTGGGAAAAATTTTGAAATCTATGTGATTGTTGTAAATAGATCTTCAACCTTGTCATGAATAATTAGTGAATGGTTTGGTTGATCTTGAGGCATGCATAGACTTGTGCCTATATATCTTTCCACTTTTATTTTTATTGCTTTTAACAAATGAGCTCACCAAATGTATATCTCCAAATGCAAAGAGATATTGAGCTGCAAAAGTCTGTCGCATATACTAGTATTTGACTAGGAAAAAGGGAAAGCGACCAAAAGAAGATGTTTGATGCCCAAAAAGCCAAAGGCTAACTCATAATTTTGAAATATTAAAAATTTTCAGGCATCTATCTCACAATGAGATGTATTGTTTCAATATGGTCAAATGTTATGATGTATATGCAGCCAAATGAAAAGTTTCAAAGAAATGTCCTCAAAGTTTATATGGGAGGTCATATATGCGTATTTCTATAATTGAGATGGATCACATTATCTAGTGCTAGTTGTGTATGCCTTGATTGAATTAATCATTGAAGCTTCCCATTAGACTAAGGACTATCTCACCTTTGATATTCACACACAACACACAAGTCTATGTTCAATGAATGTCATATTCATTTGTGTGATTGTACTTGTTTAAATATGTTTTCACAAGCTCAATCTTTGTTGATCAAACACAAAAATATTTTTGAGTGTGTTAGCTTGTTTTTGGAAAGAATTTTGTTTTACAAAAAAAAATGTCAAAAATTTCAAAAACAGTGTTGCCCTAGTTTGGCGACTTAGTCGTGGGTTGGTCCAGTCGCATGTCCTAGTCGCGAGCTCACTCCGAGATTTTTGTGGCTCACTGACGAGTCAAGGTTTTAGTTGTGAAAAATACTTAGAAAATTTTTCAAAATTTGAGTTTTTGTGATTTTTGTGGCTTAGTGTGGCAACTTGTTCGTGGGTGGAAGGTCCAATCGCGAGGGGTACACAGAGATTTTCACGGCTCTCCTGGCGACTATCTCGCAGGAAGACCTTCCAGTTGTGAAAAACACTTAGAAAAATTTTTCAAGTTTCTTATCTCTTAAGTGTTTCATGGCTTATCTTGCGACTGACTGGTGACTTGATCTAGTCGCAAAAAACGTGTGTTTTGTGTTTTAAGAACAGTTTTTGAAAAGTTTTTTCCAGTTTTCCCTCGAATTTCTGTGATTGTTCATTGTCTTCCCCAAATCTCTCTCTCAAACACTCCATGTCTCTTTTGAAAAAGCTTCCATTTTTGCATCATGTCTACTTCAAACATCAAGAAAAAGGTATGGGTTTTCCTTCTCTCACTTCAATCTTACTGTTTTGATCTTTATTTTCTTGATTTGTGAATTGCAACTGTGTTCTGCGATATAATGTGTTCGAACATAGGTTTGCCTACTATGTTGGTTATGTTTGTTTGGGTTTGATGTCTCTTGTTGCTATGTTTATTTAGTGTCTTGTTTTTGCATCTGGTTGTTAGTCTTTGTTCTGAGCATTTTTTTTGTTAGAGTTTTTACTCTTTAGGCATATGGGTTTGGGGTTTTTCAATCCTTCACTCTAAATGTGGTTTTGGGTTTATCAGAATGTATGTGTTTTACACTGTCCTTTTCTAGTTATTAAATGCTTGCTCCCGTCTGCATCTATACTAATTAAACTTGTTTGATTTGTTGTAGTTCTGATTTAATATTTCCATCCTTTGGTTATCACTGTGCTTGGTCTATGTGCTGACTTGACTCTCTGTTACTCCCTTTATAACTAACTTAATACTAATATGTGTGCATTTTCACATATTGTATTTTGCTCTTGTTGTAGATTTTTCTACTTATTTACAGATGGTTGCATCTCTTACAAAAAAGAAGACTGCTGCTAAGAAATCTAACAAAAGACTGAAAATGGACCCTAACCTATTTAGGTCGGTTCAACACTTTGAGAGATATAGAGATTCTTTCTCAAAAGGAACCATCATTCAGGAAAGATTTGTTGATTTAAGGGATTTGAAGGACACCTTCATACCAAGTTGTTTTAAGGGTAGAGGTTAGGAAAAATTGCTGAGTGACCTACCTCTTGTCTGTGAGACTCTAATCAGAGAATTCTTGGCAAATGCTGTGATAAGGGAGGAGGAGTTGAGTTGTTGAGTGAGAAGAAATGAATTCATCTTAGATGCTCATGACATTGATGAGGTTCTAGGGCTTGAAGGTTTAGAGGATTATAAATTCACTAATTACAAGGACAGAATACTCTCTCTAGAAACTGTCCAGACCAGGATTGGTAAGGTTAAAGAAAACAGATATCTCAACACTACTGATTTTTCTAAAGACATGAGGTGTCTAACCACCATAATGATGTACAACCTATATCCTATAAGGAAGATGACTACACTGACAAATGCCAAAGCTATCTTTCTCATGGAACTTAAGGAGAAAACCTTCATTGACATCAGCTCTCACATATTTGACACTATAGTGGATGATACTAGAACCACCTCAAAACCCAAGCTAATATTTCCTAGTCTTCTCATGAGGATTTTCAAAGCAAAGGGTGTTGCAATCTCTCAAGATATCAGTCCCATGGCTCCTCTATCAATCATAAACAAGTTTACTCTTACAAGGATACAAGTTCGTATTCCAGGTGATGAAGAGGAGGGTGACCAAGGAGAAGGGGATCCAATGGAGACTGAAGCAGAAGCTGCAGAACAATTAGTCACACCCAGGAGCAGAAGTAAGAGGAGTAGAGCCTCAACTTCATCAGTTGTACCTCCTGATGCATTTCAGATCATCCTGGAGATGCTTGATACACTCAGAGAGGTTTAATATCAGCATATTGAAAGGATGATAGCAATGCAGGATCAGCTTGATGTACTTTCAGCTAAGTTTGACAGCATACACACCAACCAGATGCAGTGAGCCTTTGGCCATTTCGGTCAAAAATAGGGAGAATTTTTGGGGCAGCTCTTGAGAGGGAGCTCCTATTTGAGGGGGAGCTTTCACTATCATATGTTCTTATGTTTATAGCGTTAATGCTGTGTTTTGGTTAATTGCTATTATTATAGTTTTGATGCACTATGGCTTTAGTTAATGTTTGGTTAAAACTCATATTTCATGGATAGTTTTAAAACTATGGTGGTAGTTATTTAGTATATAATATGAGCTTTTTCAGCATAATTTATTTTATGTGTTTATGGTTTGTACCTGCTACCTTTGTAGGTTTTTAAGGTTTTAGTTTTTTTTTTTTTTGTACCCATGTTGCTTTTGTAAACTTTTAGAGTTTGTTTCTATGCATACTTGTAGGCTTTTATGGTTTGTACCATGCTTATGCAGCCTGTATGCTTTGTTGTTTTGTACTTCAAGCTGAATGTTATGCATTTTCCTTAAGTACTCTCACTCTTGTGCCATTGTAGGATTTTGTTCCTAAATGCATATACTTCATGTATTGTGCATTGGTTGAGTTCTGGTCATTCAAGTGATTTGCTTTGTGCTTATCAATTTGAATGTCCTGATATTCATTCCAAGTGAGAATGAACAATGTGATCACTTTCCTACAAGTGATTGCTTGTTTGGTCAAGCCATGATTTATTACTTTATTCCATTTTTACTTGATCGCATTGTACTTGTTCCATATGCATTACAAGTTTTATACATACAATAATATTATTGTGTTATTGCGTTTCAGGAGATGTTTTGATTTTATGGTTTAAGAGCTACACCGATTCTAGAGTTAGGTGTGAGTGAGTTTTTCAACTGTTCCCAACTCACACGTTAAGTCTAAAGTTTGTTTTAGGGTTTTGTCACGGAATAGTCAAAGGGGGAGATTGTAAGGTTGAATGTAATCAACCATTTTGTTGGCTTTATTCCGTGCAAAATTTGTTTGTATTTTAGCATTTAGTAACCCTGTATTTAGGTGGGAATTTTGTAAGGGTAATGTGTGAGAGAGTGTGAAGAAATGCTCAAGATTGTGCAAAGAAACAGGGACTCACGACTGGATCTCGCAGGTGACTCGCGGCTTGTAAGTCACCAGAAGTTGCACACGTGCTAAGCATGCCAGAAGCTAAAGAGTCGCGCCAGCTGTCGCACTATAGGACAAAAGTCCCAAGCTGGCCAGGCCGTTAGCTCGCGGCTTGAACTCGCGACTCAACCAAGTCGTGAGGCCAAGTCGCCAACTTGCCCTGTTTAGCAAAAGCTGACATTTCATATTCCATTCTCACCCTAGTATAAATACCTCTCATTCCCACGAAATATAGAGAGCTTCTAGAGAGAATTTTGAAAGAAAAATCCTAGAGAAAACAAGATTGCCTCATCCATAATCTTCACCTAAGAGACTTTTCAAATTCCTCTACTCTCTTCCTCTCTATTGATACATCCTTGAGAGATTCTTAACCAAATCCTTTTCTCACCACACCCACATCTATGAGAAGGTTGTTTTAGTGCTAAGGGAAGCAGTTTGGAGGGATCAATGACTATTGGTTGATGCTATGGGTTATAGCGGAATCCAGTAAGCTAGAAAAGAAAAAGGTTCAGCGCAACCTCGTTGGAGTAGGAAGTTTGGAGCACTTAGGTACCTGGGTAGATTAGGATTGGAGGGTCTATTGCTATTCATGTATCCCAACTACATTTTCTAGTGGATTATTTACCGCTTGGAGGGCGGCGGAGAGGTTTTACGTTGAGGGCTTCGGTTTCCTTTTCGATAACACATAGTGTGTTGTCCTTGTGTTTGCATCTCTCTTCCCTTTATTTTTACCATTTAATTACTACTATGATTGTGATTATTTATGGTTTAGATTGTTTATCAATTCTGTTATAAGTTTGTTATCATTTTCCGCACATACATTGTTTGATATAAAGCTTGAATTAGTAATTTATTGTTTAGAGGTCTAAACATTTATAGTGTTTTCAACGCTATTTGAACTTTCAAACAACAACTCAAAATCGCAAATATAGTGATGAACAACTACATTTTCAAAAAAGGTAGTATATACCAGCTTAGCGTTAGAGAAATAAGGACCTGAGCCTTATCGACTAGTTGAATAATGAGTCAACCAACGGGAAGAGGAGACTCGTAAGAGAGAATACAACCATTGGTAATGAGTCCGGCAATGGCAACGCCGATGTGGTTGTCAACTGATAGGCCACAAACCAGTTAACCCTTTGTGATTCAAATTAATTGAATAATTAGCTAAGTTATTAATTAATCAAATTAACATGCAAACGCATAGCAGCACAAAAAAAAATCACCAATAAACTAATAACACAGTGGAAAATAAATAACATGGTGATTTATTTACGAACAGGGAAAACCTGGTGGCAAAAACCCCATTGGGTGATTTTCAGGTCACCACTCCCAAAATTCCACTATTATCTCAACAAGCGGTTATAAATAAATGAATCCCAAGTACCTTACCAACTTACAGTTGAACCCTTATCCCAATACCCAATTGGACTTATTCTATAGTAACAATTTTCCCTTTTGATGCACGACTCCCAAGTACATAATTAACCAATGTGCATATCCCAATACGCGACTTCAATCACCAACTAGAAAGAGTTGTTGGCTGCAAAGTTTTTCAGTTCATCTACGATGAAGATTAAGAAGATGCTTGGTCACAAAACCCAAAGGTGCACATACACAGCAACTTCTTCAGAAGAGATGAACTAGGGAAAAATTTTGTCTTCGGTCACAAATTACTTGAACAAACTTAGGTCAATATTTGTGCAACTTGTGTACTCTTTCACGGCCCTTAAAACAATCATTTTATATGTCTAGGGTTAGGAGAAAAGAAGACCCAAATACATAAACATGGATTAGAGTCAAAACAAAACTTAAATTCTGTTTTTCATAAATCTCGACAGATACCCTATATATCGAGCTACTGTCGAGCCACGGAGTTGAACAGCTCTACAGGTCTTGATAGATGCTAGCTATCGAGATTTAATGACAAACACTTTTTCAGCTTGAATCTTGGACATACTTGAAGGTTTCAACACTTGATCTTGAAATATAGTTTCTTGAAATATTTTAACACATCCTAAATCTACCCAAATACAAGTAAAATGCGTTTTCTCAAAAGATTAACCAATTACATAAAAGCATGACATATGTTCTTAACATGTGAACCACATATGTCCTAATATTAACCTTGAAGATCTTCTTCTGGTGAGAGGAGAGCTTTGAATTGGTGGCGAGTCTTCGATCACTTTAACCCATAGTGTGCTTTACCAAATCCACCATTAGAGAACCATGAAATCTACATGTAATGAAAATTTGAAGGGGAAGGGAATTTTTTTGAAATAACGGTAACAAAAATTTTGGGAAAATAAATTTGGGGAATCTAAGGGAGTGATTAGTCTATTGCAACAAATAAAATATTGTTGCAATAAATTAATATTTTTAAGTCCCTATTACAACAAAAAAAGCTTCACGGACTAAATTAGTTCCTATTGCCACTAAAGTTCCTTTTTGTTGCAATAGCTTTGTTGCTATAATTTTTTTCTTGCAGTGAGAATAAAACAAACAATATTTGCATCTGTATTTATAGAAACTGATGGAAAAGAGGAAGATTTTGATTTTTCTCGTGTGTTCTCTATAACTCACAAAAAGTGCCTATTAAAATGTGAGTCATTAGCCCCTTCTCATGCATCATATATGCATAACTGTGTGGGGGAGGATGCCCATATATCTCATGATATGGGCAGCTGTACGTAAAAGGAATTATCATGTAACTATTTGAAAATATAAAAACTTGTAAAAAGAAATTATAAACTTCATGTATTTGCTTTTTTCTTTTTTTTTTGTCGATAATTTAATATATTCAAGTTCTCTATTTATTAAATTATATTTAATTTAGGTTTCTTAATAACTCATTTAAAAAAAAAAAAAATTCTGGTGCCGTCTCACGTATAATAATATAATTATTGTTCTTATATATTTCTCGGTAGTTATTTATAGAAAAGCAAAGGAAACAATGTTTGGCACTAGTAGTTGTAGTATTTCGAAAGTCTTCAACAAAAAAATTGAAAACCAAGGACTAAGGATTAAGAAAAGCCTGCTTCGATGCCACAAATATATCAATCTTCTTCGAGATAGAATATCAAAGTTAACAGTCATTATTAATCATGTAGAGTGGTATATGGAAGAGATTGGACCATGTTTTCTAGCAATTCTGCTGCCTTCCGAGACTGAACCAGATCATGCACTGTGAAATACTCATTTGGATTGGTCCGGCCCAGAACCTCTAACAAGAGAATTTATAGATGGAATTCGAAGCTGACTTCCTATATCGGCCGTGTACGCAACAATGAGAAGCCGAAAGACAAAATTAAGGAATGAAATCGCGTTTTGAGTTTGAATTAATGGCAACGAACAGTGCCAAAAGGATCCAAAAGCCAACAGAAACTCACTTTTTTTTTTTTTTCTTTTCTTTTTTTTTCTTTTTTTAAAGGCTACCAAACAAAAAGAGGTAAAGAGAATATCAGGTGAAGATCTTGACTACCTCTTGATGGCATCATGTTGTAGAAATCAAACTTGGATTCAGAACTGATATACTATTAGCACTGATATACTATTGGTTTATTTTATTTCAAATAATTCATATTTGATCTTTTTTGTATGTTTCGAGAATAATATCATTTCCTTGTTTTATTTTCTTGAGTTTATTCTTTTCATCGATTCAGAATAACAAGATATTCTCGATTAATTGCGTTTAAACTTTAGAGCCAAAGAAAGAAAAGATGTTTGAATTTGTTGAGAGTCATTTTCAAAGCTCAACCACCAGTTGTCTGTTTTGCAATTGCATGCATCTTAGCATATTCATCATTGACCCTTATCTTCTTTTTATAATGAAATAAACTAATAATATATTAGTGCTGAAAATAGTCAAACATTAATTGGCGGCCTCCGTACATATTGAACATGTATATTCATCATTTGCATGTATTCATCATTTGCACCTCCGTAAATATTGAACATGTATATTCATCATTTGCACAAACATTAATTGGCGGCCTCCGTACATATTGAACATGTATATTCATCATTTGCATGTATTCATCATTTGCACCTCCGTAAATATTGAACATGTATATTCATCATTTGCACATGCAAATGATGAATATACATGTTCAATATTATGTACGGTGGCCGCCAATTAATGTTTGACTATTTTCAGCACTGATATACTATTAGTTTATGTCATTATAAAAAGAAGATAAAGGTAAATGATGAATATACTAAGATGCATGCAATTGCAAACAGACAAACTAGTGGTTGAGCTTTGAAAATGACTCTCAACAAATTCAAACATCTTTTCTTTCTTTGGCTTTAAAGTTTAAATGCAATTAATCGAGAATATCTTGTTATTCTGAATCCATGAAAAGAATAAACTCAAGAAAAGAAAACAAGGAAATGATATTATTCTCGAAACATACAAAAAAGATCAAATATGAATTATTTGAAATGAAAGATGAGTACAAGTATAAGGGACGTGTCTCATATTTTGAATAAGAAAGTAACATTGCTCTCTATTATAAAGGTCTCATTAGTAAGAATAATTTTAGAGAATCAATCACACACTTAATTTCATAATTTGTTAATTTATGCGATCGTAAGTACTAGATATATTCTTTCTTGTGCAACTTACTACTTTATGTTGCTTACTCACAAATTAATCACAATTACATGAGTCAGCAAGCTGTGAAATTTGATGAAAAAATAGTTGTATTCATAAGCGAACTATTAAAAACATCCAAACAAGGTTTATTAAACTCACCCCCACCATCCAAAGTCCAAACACCTTATTAATGATCTATCCTAGGAATCGATCAGGCTAAACTTTATTTACATTCATATTTAAGCCATTAGACGTAGGTGTTTAAGCAAAGACTCAGACATTTCTATTTAAAACTTTCGAACTAAATCTTGTTTTGCAAACAGCCGGTGCCGGTGTCTCCTCATCCACAAAAATATAAGGTGCGTAACGCTTCCGTTTCAAAACAGTTAAAAGAGGAAATAATTTCAACTCCACTGATCTTGTGATTTGTGACATGCTATTTCAAATTAATTAATGGACAAAACATTAAAAATCTACAAAGTTCAAATCCCAAGAACTCTTCCATTCCAACTTGACTGGCCCATATACCATCCACTTGGCACTCGTGACGTTTTCTATTCAAACTTCTAGTACTATTATTGGCAACGAGACTCACTCAATATCACCATATTTAATCTTTTATCTATGAATATTAATGCTTGGCACATCTGTTTTTTCTTCTTTTCTTTCAATGATCTATCTTCCCCCCACACAATTAGGATTATATATATATATATATATATATATAAGTAAACTGCTTCAAATCGTTACAATTCGACAAAAATGATTATAGTCAAAGATCATAAAATTTTATACTCAAAAAATTCAATTTATTAATGCATTAAATGAAAAACATACTTACCGTATAAACATTACCTAATATTTTACTATGGTGAGTTGAAGACAAGAGGTAGTAAGCACATATGATATTTGTTGGGGGAAGCATAGAAGAAATTTTGTGGTTTGTATTGAAGAAATGTCGTGGTCTTGATATATATATATCTGCATAATTTTGACCTAGTTATCCTTTATAGTATACATGATATTTTCATTTTTCTGAGGAAAATTTAAAAACTCATCGTGAAATGAAGAGACAAAAGAGTTAGCTTAAATGGAAAGTTTGGGAAAGTTTTGAGAAAGTTTTTATGGAGAACTGAAAAAACTGTCAAAAAAGTTGATTACTTTTTTGTTTTTTCATAAAAGTTTTCTAAAATGGTTTATTAATGTATGCCCTAAGAGCATTAGTAAATCCTTATATATGGAAAATTATTAAATATTTTGAGAGTACCATAAATGCGTACTCCTCCCTCTCACATGAATTGTGGGTCATACCATAAATTTAATTAATAAGACCCGTTATCTAAGAGGAGTATGTATTTTTAGTAATCCGGAAGTACCCAATAATTATCCTATATATAATCTTTGTTAAGGGCTCATATAGAAACTTATGATAAAAAATTTTATAATCCTGAAATCTAGACCTTCCGCACGGTAGCATGGAATCTATAAAATAGTTTCCTCTCCTGTAGACTCATGATAAGCCAAGTTACTTTCATCAAAAAAAGTAAAGAAGAGAAAAGAATAAGCCAAGTTACATCTTACATATTGATAAGCACATTAACTTTGATTTACGTATGCTCAAGAATTGACTTTGAGTGCAGGATTGATGTCTACTTGACATTGTTTGAATTATTGCATCTTCTTGATAAATCAAAATATAACACGTCCTCCCCATAAAAAAAAAAAAAATATATATATATATATAACACGTCCTCATTTTGGTATTCATCAATCATTATGCCCTTTAACCTTTCTTAGCCTAACATTATTAACTCATCTTCAACATGGAATTTTTTGTTGCTTTGAACTTCAAAGCAACAAAAAATTCCATATTGAAGACTTCCCACAGCGGTCAGATTGTTTTACTGTATAAAATTACAAAGTAGCATTTAGGATTACAAGAGCATATATATTGGCTTTAGATCAAATTTTAAATTCGAAAATAGTAGTGTCTTAACTATGTGAGCTCCATATTTTGTAAGTGATGGAGTCCATGTTTTTTACCTGCTATTCTGGTGATCAGTGCAGTACTCTTATAAATACCGTTGGTGGGTAATTAAGTGTGAAATCATAAACGAGATTATACATTTATACCTTTAAAACGGGCTCATAGTTGCCATTTTGTACATGTATTTAGACAATTTAAGAGTATATGACATCTTAGTCAAAAAGGTGTATATGACATCTAGGTCTAGCTATTCTACCAACCAAATTCATTACTTTGGAGTAAGGAGAGGAGTTCAAGTCTACATTACTCAGAGAAATCAAGCAATTATTTGATCAGATACACCATAGTTCCTAAATACACAACATAAGGAACCAAACATAATGAGAGTAGCTCTTCATACAGCTAAAGGGAACCGCAAAAAAGGAATGAAAAAAAAAAATTTTGAAGATAAATAAAGTTTGTTCCAACTTTCAAAGTCTCAAATATTGAGATTTTCCTACCATTGATGAGGTGAAAATTTAGGTTCACTGATGTCAAAAAAGGAAGAAAGAAAAAACTAAGTTACACTTACCAGCTACTACAGTTGTTTTGATAAGAAATTCTATATTATTTTAACCATATCTGCTGACCTTTTTTGGTTTGTTTATTTGGTGCAGTGCCAAAGTATTGCTGAATTTAGTAATTTACTTGTATAGTGACCGGGGCGGTCCAACAAATTTAGAGGTCTAAAGTGATATATTTAAATGTGACCTTTTTGTTATCACTTAAATAATATTTAAGTAGTATTTAATATCATAATTTTTTTTATAACAAAAATCTATTCCTTTTATTTTGTATAATAATATGCTTTTTTTTTTTTTTTGGGAAAAATGCTAAAGTTATAATAAATTTTACTAAAAAAAACTTTCAAACAATGTAGAAATGAATGCGATTAGTAATACTTCAAGAAGATAATAAATAAATATTTGAATAAATGATGTTAGGGATATTATAAATTTTATAACATGAGGCTTACAAAAATGTATAATTAATCACAAAAAATAATTAAAAAATGCATTTAATAGGTTATTGACGTCCACATATCATATTGATTATCACATCAATTTGTAAACTTTTCAAATAAAATTAATAATATTTTTAGTATTTTCCTATCTGAATTATTTCTTGCGATTAATGACACATATTTATAAGGAAAAATGCTAGAGATACAAATTCTTTTACAAAAACTTTTACAAACGGATGATGTAGTGAATGATTATAGATAAATAAAAAAAGTGGTGTTATCGGTGGGCCTAGATAAGAACAAGTAAGAAATTGATCACAACAACAGTTTGTAAAAATATTATAAAATAGTTTGTAAAACTATAGCATTATTCTATTTGTAAGACCCATGTATCTAAAGTTATATTGTCTCTAACAGTACTCAATACTTTGGAACTTCTTAAAAATAGAAGAAAATTATAAAACTAACTTTTTTTTTTCCTATATCTCTAAATTTGTTTTTTAGATATATCAAATTTCGCTCCAAAATTTGGGGCATCTCTTTCGTAGGAGGCCCTAGGTGGTGGCCTAGGCCTAGGCTGGCCCCGATAGTAACATGCACAACTTTTTTAAAATGCATGGCCACCGTACGGTACGGGAGTTATTCCAATCAGATTGGGATGTGTTTGACAAATCCTCTACCTAACTGATTTAAAATGCGTATATAAACTAGGTCTATATAGGCAAATGCATAGACAAAGAAGACATAGGGAGTGATGGACAGAAGGAAAGGTTCTCTTGAAGAAACACCAACATGGGCTGTCTCAACTATTTGCTTGTCCTTCTTTCTGCTATCTTTTATGATTGATGCTGGTCTCCACCATCTAACTGAGGTACAAGTATATAGTTATTTGATCATTTAATGTGTATGGGACTATGGGGTCTATAAGGGTGTACCTTAGATGATGAGATTGGTTTGCATGCTTCAGTTTCTCAGGAAAAGGAGCAGAAAAGCCCTATATAGGGCTTTGGTCAAGATCAAAACAGGTTAGTACAAGCCTAGCATCCTGGAGCAATAAGAAAAATGAAAAAAGTATAAGACTTGTCGATAGGCTTTCTATTATATTGGTTAGAGTTCAAGTTCATTTCTAGTTCTTATAAACAAATTTTGCTCTACATCAGGTTTGATTACTAATCATTTGTTCACTAATGTTTTGAACTTATCATAGAAATGATGAATTTCGGTTTCATATCATTGCTTCTCGAAATAACGGAAGAACCCATATCAAAAATTTGCATCACTCAAGCTGTGGCAAATTCTTTTCATCCATGCAAAGATCCTGTCAAGTTAGTAGAACCAGTTTTCACATCAGAGACACAAATTTCAGGATCAAATTCCAGCGCAATACTTCCTAATGAAATCATGGATGATAATTACTGTGAATCAAAGGTAAAGAATATCAATTTCTTGTACTTCATCAATCTCCAATAATCACTTATAATTTTTTTTACAAATATTTCACATGCTAAAACAATTCACTAAAAAAGACTAATTAGAGTGTCCTTTGGGACATTGATGAAGGGGCTTATGAACTTAAGATATTAATTACTATGAGTCTATGATACGAGATTCACTGCTTCTAATATTTATTTTTCTCTTATTTCATAGGGAATGGTTTCTCTGGTGTCAAGGGAAGGACTCATGCATCTAAATGTCTTCATCTCTTTCTTAGCAGTATTTCATGTTTTGTACTGCATATTAACTATGTGTCTTGGGATGGCCAAGGTATTGAAGCAATTCAATTCTTGCAAAACTTATACGTTAGCTAGTTGTTGGTACTTTTCACTGTTTCATTAAGTATATTAAAATTTTGGTTAAATGATTAAATTCACTATTTCCTAACAACTTAAAATTTTGGGACAACTAGTAATTTAATGTGGTATCAAAGCAGGAGATTCTAAGTTCAATTTCAGCCTCCACTTTACCTCACATTTAAATTGTTAAAAATCTCACGTGTTGGACCTCCCATAATAAGTTTGGGTCCACACGTGAAGGAGAGTATTAAGATTATGGTTAAATGATTAAATTCACAATTTCTTAACAATTAAGTTTTTGGAATAATAGATATTTTGTCAAAAAATATATTTTTGATCTTGAATTTTTTTTTTTTTTTTTTTTTTGGTTTTGGGGGAGTGGTTGTGTGGTTAAGAATCCCTTTGCATAGTGACATGAATTGTTCTCATCATGGAAGACAATCAATTGAAAAGCAATTCTTTCAACAAATTATCTGTCGGGCCCAACAGGAATAAATTTTGGTTGGTAAAGCTTTAATTAAGTCAAAATATAAACAACTCAAGAATCATAATCCCCAGCAATATAACAAAAAAGATAGAGAATATGAGCATATTCTTTCCTCTGCTATTGCTAGTGGCTCTATCTTTTTTAAAGCCTTAGGAGTGTCCTGATCTGTACTTTTTTTGTAATTTATCTCTTCTGATGAACAAAGACAACTGTGGAATACATGGAGGATTATAAATTGAACCTACTTTATCTTAGGAAGATAAATACAGTACTTTTTTTATTACTTGGTTTTCTGTTGAATATTTTATTTGATCAATTAATTGAATAAACCTTAATTATGCAGATCATTACATTTCCAGTTTTCCACCTTTGGAAAGGGCAAATGTATATTTTCATTATTAGGTCAATTAATTGGATAAATACAGTACTTACCATTTTACTACACCAAGACATTTGTCATTTTTTCTAACTTGACTGCAGAATTAGCTCCATTCCCTCTCAGTAAGCCTAAACCATTGTCATTTTTGTTATTTTCTTTTTTACCCCTTCTTTTTTCTTCCCTTTAGAAGAAAAAATAAGCACAAACCTAGGGCTTGGCTGGATGTGAACTAAAATTAAGCTTGAGGTATTTCATGGCCAGGCCATGGACAACAACATTCTGCTAGCCCCTCTGCTTTAGGGATGGCAATTCGTCAGATTTAATGGGTTTTCCATCGCAACCTGATCCGACCTAATGATAAGAGTTTGAGATTTTTAAATGGGTATGGAATGGGTTTGGATTCAAATGTTTTTAAGTCCACTAGGATTTGGGAACGGCTTGGATTAGTAGCTTTTTAAGTCATATGATTTCTACTGTATTGAAAGATTTTGGAGAATGGAAAGTGGAAGTGATATGCGGTTAAACAACTTAGGTGGTGTTTTGGCTTCTAATATTTAATGGACAGTTAGAACTTAATTTTATGTGATGTAAAAAAAATTAAAACGCTATATTGGATTTACAATATTTTTCTAGTGGTTTGAACATAATGAATTATGATGATGATTGAGTAGTTATAGAGCTTGATTATGTTTGGATTGTATTATTATCACTTTAGTTAGTGTAAAAGTGCTTAAATAGTATTTTAGATGTTGAATTTTAAGTTAACCCGGCCATTCAACCTGACTCATGGTAAGATATATGGACAGGTTTAGGACGGGTTTAGGTTTTTCAAATTTGAAGGGGAAGAGTTTGAGATGGAAAATTTTTAATGGGTCTGGGTTTGGAAAGGGCTTTTTTTCTCTCCCAAACCTGGCACATTCCCATTCCAACCTGCTCTGTAGCTTCTTTAATCCTATCCCGTATTTAAGTCTTGTCAGAGCTTAATCGTTATCAAGTTCATCATTTGATGGTGACATTCAACACATCACATTAATCAATTGCCCTAATCATTAATTCTTATGTCTCTCATCATTATTAATAAATACTAATCAAGTGTAGTGCCCACTTGTAAAACATAAAAAGAAAAGTAAAAATGATCATCAATTTATTTCATAATCTTATTACTATGACAGAAGATTATAAAAATAATTTCTTCAGGTAGCCATTGTATTTTATGTTGCTTTTAACTTTTTGAAAATATATATATGATAAACAGATGAGTAAATGGAAAGCATGGGAGGAAGAGACTCGGACACTTCATCATCTGATTGCTAATGGTAACCTATATTGTTTCTCTATGTTATTTTCATTGCTCTATGTATTAAGATGGCCCTCCTTAGCTACTCCAGTGAATTTTTATTGTTATAGTCACATTTGCTCCAACTGTTGTACCTATGCAATGCAAATCATAGCAGTGACTGCAGCGAAGGCTAGAATCAAATTACTGGCATTCTTAACTGTTACTGAATTTTAAAATTATGGAGCAATCTTCATTCCATATTGAACATAGGCTGCCTGATCAAGGTCTACTATCCTTTTTTACTAGAATCATGAAGACAATTTCACAAGATGCAATGAATGATCTCAAAGCCTATACTGCACAGATAATGTGACAAAAACATCAGCACAAAAATTTATTGGAACCTCATTCATCTTTACAGTTATCATTATGCATTTGATAATTTTTTTTATAAGTTTTATATCTGTATTCTGGACAGAAAGTATCACATTTATTGTTTGACCAACATCAAACTAGATGGATAAAGGAATTTATATATACAAGACATCCTACAGAAGTATAAATTCTAATCATAAACAAACATACACAGCATCAAATTCCAAAATGTATCCATAAAATATTTATTTTAATGATAATTTCATATGTACAGATGCAAGGAGATTTCGGCTTACCCGCCAAACATCTTTTGGGAGACGTCATCTGAAGTTCTGGAGTAATCACCCCCTCTTACTTTGGCTGGTAAGTGAGTAGAATATCAGCACCTAACCTGCAGCAATTAGCTCAATATATGTGTTAAATGTCATGAATAAATTCTCAAAGGTGAATGATATCTAATGATTTCAGCACATAGTTTCAATACGTTTATTCTTACATCTTCTTTCATCCCCTTCTTCTTTCGAGCGGGTGACACTATTTTGAGGTATTCAAAGGTTTCAAATGCGTAGGCAAACTATTTTGTGCAAAAATGCAGTCTGATTCATTAGTGTACATTGCAAAAGATTCTACCTCAAAAAACACAGGGGGTGGGGGGGAGGGTGGGGTGGAAAGAAGAAGAAGGAAAAAGAGACAAAGAAAAGTGCCTGAGAATAGAATGTTAAAAGGGTTTCTCTTGTGACTGTGAAAATGTACCTAATTAGTGTTTGCTAAAAATCAGGCTGCTCCTCTTCAATTTAATTGAAGCCAATTATTAAAAATTATATATATCACCAAATACAATGGTTTCATCAAGCAATTGAAAGCCACATTTCCTTGACTATGGTTCCAAAGACACTAATGACATTTTCTATTCTATAGGCTTGCTTCACTCGACAATTCAGTGGTTCAGTCTCAAAAACTGATTACTTAACTCTTCGCAATGGATTCACTATGGTAAGTCAGATCATCAAGACAATTTGGCTGAGAAGAAAGCATGTAAAGCTATGGATACAATCTTAACTATAAAAAATGTAAAAAGCCTTAGGCATTGACTTTAAAGCAGTAATAAACATGTCAAACAACACACTGAATAAGATTACAATTTCAGGCCAGAATAGAGCAAGTCTCATGAGTTCAAAAACCCAAGTGAGATGTCAATATTCCTTCAAAGCTTAGAACTGAATTTCCTTGGTTGGTTATGCAGGCCAATGTGGCTGCAGGCAGCAATTTCAACTTCCACAAACTTCTTACCAGGACTATTGATGATGATTTTGAGCAGGTTGTTGGAATCAGGTAAAGACAATTGCAAAATATAAAATTCATACCAGATTGACTAGATCCATGTACATGTATAAATTAGAAAAATATAAGAAGGAAACTAAAAATAGTGATGACAAGATATAGGACAATAATTCAAGCTATAAGATTTTTTAGTTCACTCTTGCAGGTTCTACATCTGGATCTTTTCCATACTATTCATATTTTTCAGCGCAAAGGGTAAGCAAATGAATTGAATATAGTTTTCTTATGTTTTTATAATTTTGAATGACCATATTTCAGAGGTGTAGTGGTATTTTGCAAAAATAAGTCACATTCTTTTAACACTGTTCTACCTGCCATTTTTGCAGAATTTTATAATTACTACTGGCTACCTTTTATTCCCCTAGTGGTGAGATCAATCAAAAATATTATGTAACACATTGTTAATATCATGCTTGATGAAATCACATTATTATTTTTTATTTATTTTTTTCCCTGATGTTACTTTTGTCTGCTATCATTTTTATATGAAGATTGTTCTGGTTGTGGGGACAAAGCTGGAAGTCACATTAACCAAAATGTGCATGGAGAGTTGCAAGGAGAACCCTGTGACTCGAGGAACTTTTCTTGTGAAGCCTAGTGATGATTATTTCTGGTTTGGTCGACCCAATTGGCTTCTCCATCTCCTCCAGCTCAACCTGATCCAGGTATAGAATATCATAAACATCGGTTATACACATCTAATTGAAACAAAAGCATATCAATTTTAATTTTTTCCTCTACAATCCTACATCTTAGAGATCTAGACCATCCATGCATCTCCTTATGCGAGTCCCCATGTAATCTGACAACCAGGATCCTTCCATAACAGGTGGTCCCTTTTGAATTCATAAGTATACTTGAAGTACAGAGGCATAATATATTCAACATTAATATGAATATTCATGTAGTGAAACCACACAACTAGATACTCTATCTACATTATCTTACATGCTATCTTATGTTTAAATCCAAACATCAAAATGTAATGGAGGAACCAAAATTCATAAAAAAAAAAGTTGCCATATCTTTTCCAGATCAATATAGAGAGTAATTTTCTTGCACATTTGAAATTAATGTGACTTACCCTTAATCGTAGAATGGATATTAACTTCCCCTTCAATGAAAAAAGACAGATATTATGAAAATCAATGAAGATTACCATTCCTATAATCAGCACAAATTCATGTAAAATTTTGCAATTATATATGAAAAGAAATTGAACATTTTTGGAAAGTCCACTTGAATTTGAGTGACTGCTCATAAATTAGCATATGCTTATTGAACAAAGCTAAAAGGAAGTTTATCCTAAATGGATTTCTACATACATGATAAAATCCTAAAAGCTGCTGTATTTTTTGCAGAACTCCTTTCAGCTGGCATTTTTCATCTGGACATGGGTAGGTATCTTAAGTTCGTAAACTCAAGATTTTTACATTATAAGCTGACTCATTGTCAATAACAGTATGAGTATGGCCTAAGGTCTTGCTTCAATGAAAAGACAGAGGACTTCACCATAAGAATTACCATGGGCATGGCTGTGCAGCTCATTTGTGGTTATGTCACCCTGCCTCTTTATGCACTTGTCACCCAGGTACAAACATATCCCTTCCCTACGCTAAAAGGAATACTGAAATCCAATAAATGATGGGCTGCTGTATTATAAATTTATAATGTAAAACATTTGTATTCACAAACAAGTTACTAAATATTTATTAATGAGATAGAGAGAGTTTTAAATTAAATATATAGAAGATAATGGAACCAATTCCTGAAGTCCAAAAAATAAAATAATATATATATATATATATAGAGAGAGAGAGAGAGAGATAAGCAGGCTACAAAAACAGATAGACTCTATTACCAAAAATTAGTATGAGAATTCTAATTTTAATGTATCAACAAAATGCAAACTAGTATTTCTAGCGAATGAGTTTTAAAAAATTCAAGAATCAGGGTAACATTGTAAGCAATTCCATGATTACAACATTGTAGAAACAATGTACCAGCAAAGGAATGTTAGAACCAAACTAGTAAGATTAGGAGTCTAAGATTGATGCTTCTTCCATAGAGTTAAAAACATGGGGTTTACACCCTTGATGTGTAGAAGATTTATAGAAATAACTTTAAATATTCTGGTACCGTGAAATAATAACTTTGAACAGACCAAGTTTGGCTGCTTCTTCATCAGAAAGTTATTGCTCCAGAAATCAACTAAAACAGTCCAAAATTGTGTAAAAAGTTCCTAAAGGTAAAGAAAGCTAAAGTTGTATTGAAGGCCACAGTTGAAATTCTTTAAGCATGGGCAGCTCCACAGGCTACATTACACTCATCATGTCATCTGGTGTCAAAAGTCTTTGTGTGAATACAAAGGAATGGCAACAATAGAATTAACACAATCACATATTTCACATCTTAACAGACGCTTAAAAATTGAGTTGGGTTGTAACTTGTAACTTCAATTGATTTTTTTTTTTTGTTTTAAATCTGGACAATGACTGTCACAGATGGGCTCTAGCATGAGGACTGCAGTGTTTACCGAGCGCATAGTTAGAGGTCTCAAAAATTGGCAGAAGAATGCCAGACGCAGTCTTTCCAAAAATGGATCCACTTCAAGTATACACTCATTAAATTCATTGCCTCCTGACACTGCTGACACTGCAATAACAGGAATACAAAGGAAAAATCTCCCAGACTATGAACACCGTCATCCATTAGCAGTCATGAGCCCCTCTTCCTCAGCCCCAGAAATCACAGAACAGGAAGTGCATTCCTCCAATACTCCTAACCTGGCTATAACAATCCTTTCAACTACAGAAATCACCAAAGAGGAAGCAAATCCAGCGATCATAACCAGAGGAACCGATGATGGTGAGATCTCCTTTGGGAGCAGCTGGAAAGAACCAGAAAGTAGTAGGGGCACAGGAGAAATCACTTCAATCACTGAAGAAGATGACATATAATCTGTCTTCAATCACCAGCACATTGATAATGATATATAATAATTTCTGCACCCGTTAATGTATATAATTTTACTTTCCTTATAAATTTCTTTCTCTAACTACCATTTTACAGCATCTCATCAATTTAGTGGCTTAGAAGCTCCACACTCTTAATTCTTATAGTACAGATGCAATCTATTCAAGGAACATATCACAAGCACAACACAGCAACAAAAACAACATCAACAACAACAATTTTTTTTAAATAGAAAAAAACTAATCACTCTGGTCTGACTTTCCAAGATACATAACTAACTCAAATAAATGAGGTATCAACTATCAATGTCATGCCATGTAACATTTTAATACATACATACATACATACAAGAGAGCAAATTTTGATGCATTACAGTTTCATTAATCAAATTACAAAAACACTCTAGATAACAGTTTTAACCTTTTAAGTAACATTAATATCTCATTTAAATAGACTAAATCCAAAGCCAGAACTCCAAATCGTTTTCCCAAATGCCAACATTGGGTTTGGGTTATTAAGAATATACCCATTTCAAATTTTAGAACCAAATTCAGCTTTGGACCAATTGTTGGAAGTAGGAAAAACCAAGATAATCTCATTCTAAGTTAAACCATAAATTGAATCAGAATATGCAATTTCCTAGAAAACCCACCCAAGAAAATCCACAGATACACCAATTAAGGGCTAGGATCTTAAAATATAAAACAAGACACAGAAGAACATTAACATTGAAAAAGCAATACAATGCAATACCCAAAAAAGACAGCATTTCTCAAATGGGCTTCATGAAAATTCCATATTCTCTCTCTTCAATGTGCGCACACGCCCCACTTTCAGAATTAGGGCTTATCAACCTGGTTGTGGATTGGAGTGGACGTTTTAACATCAACAAAACGACATAGTTTGGCTCATTGCCGTTTTCATTTTATTACTCAAAACGCAGCGTTGTGCTTTCTTTTCTTTTTCTTTTTTTGTTTTTGGCCTTTTTCTTCTCTTTGTAAAAAGCGGTCACAAGTACGAATACTCTCCCAAGTTTAAGGGAGCCTTAATTTTAATTTTTTTTAATTAAAAATTAGAAAGGGGACGTTTAATTTGAGTAATGCTATAAGTGTGTACAATAATAGTAAATTTCACTAATAAAATTCATAATAATAGGATCTACTAATTATCTTAACCCAAGAGATCAAAAGAATATGTCAATATTCAATCTCGGAATATTGCATAAATTTTCAAATATAAAACCTTAGATATTCTAACTAAGTTCACCTATGTGAATTTTAAAATAAAATATAAAAAAATCACTCTTATCCAAAAAAAATAAAGAGATTCACTCATATGATTGTATTGACCAATACAATTAAATCAATATTATTTTTTAATGACAATTAAATTCAACCATATGACTCATTGATATAAAAAAAAAAATTAAAACCACATGAATTTAATTGGGGACTTCATGTACAACACCTAAATAACTATACTTAAGTTATTGTATTGACCGATACATGAAATCAATGTTATCTTTTTAAGGACAGTTAAATTTTTTTTTTTTTTTTTTGAAACCAAAGTGGGAACAATTCAAACATATAGTTCATCGATCAAAGCATCTACATGGGTAAATTTAATTGGGGAACTTCACCTAAATAACTATATTTAAGTTTTTTTTCCAAATTTTCACAATAATTGAATTTGTAAGTTTTTATTATGGACTATCACCGCACACTCTTGGTGCGGTGATCACTTCATAAGTATAAGTGCTTGTAGAGTGTAGGGTGTGGAGGGAAACAGCCAAGGTTTAAGTCTCCAAGAGAGAGTTTCACACACATATACACTTAGATTAGGCTAGAGTAGAATTTCTATCTTATATAAAAATAAAAATAAAAATAAAAATTTCTTTATTAGGAAATATCATTAACATTACCTTATTATCTTCTATTAGCAATTAACCAACTCAAAAGTTGTGAAATATTTTGAAAAAATTATTGTGACTATATAGAGCTATTGCCTTAAACTAATCCTAAAACTTTGGACCAATTCTTTTTTATTTCTTAAAAAAATAGACAGCCCAAAACTTCCTAGTTATATTAGAAGAGTAAATCGTTTTAAAAAAAAAAAATTATTATTCGAAGAGTAATTAAATCCAAAGATTCTAGTTTCTTTTGAGAGAGAAAGAGAGATTATTTTCTTGCTTCTTGTAAGTCCCTCTACCATTCATTTACATAGAACATTAAAGTTTAAAATGAGTGTGAGTTAAAAGATTTAAAGTTTGTGTTGTGTATTTAAGAGTAAGGTCATTTTGAATATATATAGCTGTCAATTTTTTTAAGACTTTCTCATCTCTTCCCTGTGTGTGTTAAAAATACTTAGTGTGAGTTTTCAAAAATTATTTTTGCTAACTTATTTTACTATTCAGCTTATTTTTATTACTATTCATGAATCCTACTGCACTTTTTGATATTATTCATGGGTTTCACTGTATTATTTCAGCTAACTTTTACATTTATTTACAGTACTTTCATTAAAAAAAATTTAATTTCAGCAAAATAAGCGGATCCCAAACAGAGACCCTTAGTATTCTAAAAAAATACTTAGTCACCATGTAATCAAAGATACACGTAGATAATATAGAAAACGTCACACAATAGTTTAAATAGATTTCAAACTAATTAATTTGAAGGAAAACTTTATACTTTATTTATAAGCAAACTATTCCGAAGCAATAATTGCGTAAAAACTTCTTAATTATACGGTTAGTGATGCTTTTTCACACCAGTAAATAATCATATTGGATCATTTTAAACGTTTTAGATATTATTCAGTGGCCGGTCACACATTTTCAAATCTCTAAATTAAGTAGCTTTTCTGTACTGAAATATATTTTTTGGAGGGGGTAGGGGCGTAGGGAATTGGGAGGCCTCAGAATGATACTGGGAGACATTATTTTAGAGACATATATTATCTGTCAAAATTAGGACATACCAACAAACCCTATAATTTATGGGTTTGTTTAGGTCTCCTCATTAATATAGGACATGGACATAAAGCTAAGTGCCACTGCATAAACAACCTTGCATACATACAGCAGATCATTGGTTCTTTCCACGCTAAGGGGAAATTAATTATTAGATCTAGGCGTACAAATGATAAATACTTTGCGCTAATTTAAATGTGCAGCTTTTGATTACATGCTTTTACTCAATAAGACACATTCAGTAATACAGTAAATTACACAGATTAGATGAGCCATAATATAATTGCTCGGTTATTTTTGTGCTGAATGTTCTCCTCATAAAAACATAAATGGGTTTGCATCAATGATGTTGATGGAACTATGAACTATCAGAAGGTCCACATTGGACAATAATACAAGAACTTAACACAGTTTAATTAGATGGGACAAACACAATACAATGGGACTTACAAGAACATCTTTCTAACACGTTATGGTTCTATAATTTTGCATCATTTTAGAATAATAGAATATGTGTGTAGGGACAACAACATAGTTGTTGGGGATGCTCGCTAATATTCCACATGACAAGTTAAGCCAGGCTGCCAAATTGAGGATATATACCTTATGTTTGTCCGACTTCGATTAAAATATGTAGATTAGGTAATGTGACTTTGAATTTGTATGGGTATGTGGGGTTCAAGTCTAGCCTAATCTGGCCAAATTTCTGTTCCATTGAAATCTAGTTGGGATTGGATTCTTATCAGATTCTACTGTCGACTTGGGTTCAATGGAAAAAAGTTGAGAAAAACCTTGACATGCCATTATCAAGGACTGCAAGCTTTCTCATACACCAAACTGATTTATGCATCTGTTAATCACAAGCTAATAGGCTATAGCTCACTCTATGATAAAGATTAATTGAGACTGGTTTTTACAAAACTATGACTTGTCAAGTAAACTATGATCAAGATTCAAGAACCCACAGTTTGCCAATTCAGCCAACATATATATATTACAGCAAGTGGGGAGACAGGATCAATCGAAAATTGTAACGTCGATTGGTCAACTTGTACGGTTTTAATATTTATTTTCGTTTTTGGTGATAACATAAAAGCATGTCAGTTCAAAAACAGCAACCATATATGTATACAACCCTAGATAAGATGTTTTATGGTATAATATAATCCCAGGCAGATCTAAGTTCAAAGCTCTTAATTAACATTTTAAGGTTATTTTCAAGGAACTACTCCTTATAATTACTTGATATCGTAGGATGAAAGAATATAATTTGGTACTCGAAAACTCTGGACACCACATTAGAAAGAGAAAAGTGAAATAAATCTTTCTCATAATATATAATATATACCATCCCAGCTAATTAACGATATTAGTGTCGGTTTCTACCCAAATAGATCTACCAACTTTTCCAATACAATACTTCTCAAAAAAAAAAAAAAACTTTTCCAATACAACGGATTAAGAGGAATTGGAAGTTGGAACACACTCACGCAATGCCGCATCAAATAAGTCAACAACCAAATCGCATTGTATATTAATAAAAATTCATTTGAATTCGATTACAAATTAGTGGACTAATAACAACTAAGTTAAACAAATGTGGGTTATATTCAAGGCAACACAAAAATATATGGTTTAATTATATATCTCATAGTTTACCAAAAAAAAAAAATTATGACTCATTTTCTTTATCTTTTCATTTAAAAAATCAAATATATTCCCAAGGTTTTTTTTATGGTATTTTTGGACATAATAAGTCCACAGCCAGCTCATTCCAACAAAGCCCCACCTATACATCTAATCCCATAAATCCCCTGGCTTTTAGTCTTTACCATAAGTCCAGAACCTCTTCAACCAGCATCATGGCTTCGACAACTCTATCTCTCATTCTCATTATCCTCAATATCCAACTTCTTCTCCTCCTCCTCTCACCTCAGACTCAAGCCCAAACCTCAGCCCCAGCACCATCTCCCTCAGGCCCTCTCAACCTCACAGCAATCCTTGAAAAAAATGGCCAATACAGTACCTTAATTCGCCTCCTCCAGGAGACCCAAACAGACACCCAAATCCCGAACCAGCTCAACAACTCTGCTCAAGGCTTGTCTTTCTTTGCACCCACTGACAATGCCTTCAACAACCTCCCATCTGGTGCCTTAAATGGCCTCAAAACCAGAACAAAGTCTTACTTATTCAATACCATATAACACCTAAATACTACAGCCTAACTGATCTCCTAACAGTTATCAACCCAGTTCCTACTCAAGCCTCAGGCACAAATGGCAATTGGGGGCTTAACTTTACAGGCCAAGGCAACCAAGTGAATGTATCAACAGGGATCGATTCGACACAAATCAACAATGCACTAAGGCAACAACCTCCATTGGCGGTTTACCAAGTGGACAAGCTTAAGGTATTGTTGCCTGAGGAATTGTTTGGAGCTAAGTCTCCAGCTTCAGCTCCACCACAGGCGAAAGCCCCATCAAGCAGCTCGAATAATTCAACAAACACCTCAGCACCTTTCCCTGCTACAAGTGCAGGAGGGAGAAATGTGGTAGGTTTGGGTTTGACTCTTGGGCTAGGGTTGGCTTGCATGGGGGCTTTCTCTCGAGAAGAAGTGTTAGGAATGTCTCTTTTTCTTTTTCTTTTTCTTTTTTTGGTTTAATTTGGAATTGCCATGTATATCTACATTCATGTTATTTCTATTTCTTTCTCTCTCTCTCTTTTTCTTTTTTTTGGCTTTTGGTTTTTGCATATTTTTAATTGTAACATGAGTTTGTTGGCATACGTTTCCACTTTTTGGTTTCGAAGAATGATCGATATTGGGTATTGGTTTACCTACTTTGTAAAATTGTTATTTACAATAATATATTTTGTTGGCTTTTATTCCGTGCCAAATTTGATTATAATCATTATCAATCGTTTATACCCTGTATCTATTGTGGAATTTGTTGTAAGGGATTTGTGATAGAGAGAGAGTGTGAAGAATCAAGCATTTGAAGGCTGAAGAATTCTCGCAGGTATGTCGCGACCTAGCTTCCCGTGAAATGAATCATGTGCCATGCACATGCTGGAATGCGAAGACTCAGGCCAGGTGGAGACAGCTATGTCTCGTGAGCATCTTGCGGGTAAGGCCTTCCCGCAAGACACCCGCGAGGCAATCTATTCTACCAGCCTATACTGAATGACTCACTTTTTGTACATATCCTATATATACTCTCATTACTCACAAATGTTAAGGAATGCTTCAGAGAGAAAAACCCTAGCCAAACACATTGTGAATTAGAGATTGTCATCCCTACCTTTCTCTATACACTTGCTTGTGGTATCTCCTCGACCCTTCCCTCTCCATTTCCACATCATTGAGAGGTTGATAGCTCAAACACTTACCACACCCTTGGAGAGTGCTGTGTAACGTTTTGGTGCTGCTGGGAAGTATTGGAAGAAGCCTAGAATGGCAGATGCAACATGGAGCTTGTTGCGGGATCCGGGGTGTTAGACAAGACACGGTTCCGAGAAGTCTTGTTGGAGTAGGAGCTTGGAGGGCTTAGGTACATTGGGTAGATTAGGCTTGGAGGGTCTCTTGCTAACCCATGTATCTCAACTGATTGTCTAGTGGATCGATTTCCGCTTGGAGGGCGGTGGAGAGGTTTTTCGCCGAGTTCTTCAGTTTTCTCTTCGAAAACACGTCTCGGTGTTTTCTATGTTTGCATCCTTCTTCCCTACTCTTTTATATTCCATTATACTGCTGTGTTGCTTAGTTTATGGATTAAAGTAGCTTATTTGTTCATTCGCTCGCATTTACACTATTCCACACTTAGTATTAAGTTAGTGTAAAATCTATCGAACCGTAATTTTAATTGGGGGTCTAAATTGCTCTTGTGTTTTCAACACATTTTTCGAGCTTTCATACTTGATTAAAAACATTGTGTTTGGTGATCTATCCATACAAATTAAAAAGTGATTTTAGCTACTTATTTGATTAAAGTTTAGTATTAGTTTAGTTTTTTAATAGCCAAATTACTTATGAACATAGAGAAAAAATAATCAAATTTGATACACCAAAATGAAAATTCTCAAAATGAAGACATCGAAATGAAAAATAAGCACAAACTTTAAAAGTCAAAAATAGTAATATAAACTTATTTCTAAAATCATTTTTTAAGACTTGAAATCACTTTTCAGAATTCTCAACTTCTTATTTTATCAAGAACTTTATAGCTTAAATGGCATCTTATATATGGTGTTTTTCATGGAGACATCCAAAGTCAAAACCTCTATTTCCTATTGCAATCATTGAATACTTGAATTTATACTTGGGAAAAAAAATTCTCAATCTAAAATTAAGAAAAAATGGATCTTTCTTTTTTTGTGGTAATAAGAGAGTCTATTAAACAAAGCTAAAGGGGAAGCCCGAATAGATCAGGGAGTAGGCACCGAATTACAATCCGAAAGCAAAGCCTCTAATACAATAGGAAGAGGCTAAGAAAATACAATAAAATGTTCTACTTGTGAACATCCATATTTAGCAAAAGAATCTGCCACTTTGTTAGCCTCTCTGAAGCAATGCTCAATTTTCACCTAGTGGCGGCTCCACATTGACTTTAGGGGGTTCAATTGAACCCTTTGACTTGGGACAATTTTTTTTTTCTTTTTTTTTTTTTATTTTAGAAACAAACACATACACACACAATAGAGAGGGAAAATGGCTCTAGCACAAAGGGAGATGAATGATTCTAACACAAAAGCACACTAAAAACCTCACTCAAAAGTCATGGTAACTTTTAAGTGAGGGGTAAATTATACTACACACAACACACTCTCTTAAGCAATGTGAGACAATTACCCATTCTTTTTTTTTTTTTCTTTTTTTTTTTAGAAACAAACACACACATAAGGGAGAGGGAAAGAGGGGACAAAAAACTTTTTATATAATAATTATATATATATATATATATGTCATGACCATCCTAAGAGAGGGAAAGAGGGGACAAAAAACTTTTTATATAATAATTATATATATATATATATATGTCATGACCATCCTAAAATAAAAATTTGAACCCTTTAAAAGAAGCCCAATAATAAAATAATTCAACACAAACCTTCATCTTGACATTTTTAAACAAAAAGAAAAACAAAATCTAATAACAAACCAATTTGATTTAAAATTTGGGGGAAAAAACATAGCAAGTCCAACAACAAAAATTAGTAATTTGTTGATCTTAAATCTCATAAAAAGATAATTAAGTGAGCAATAAAGTATAAATGATATAAAACAATTAAGTTGAGGTAGTGGAAGTGAGTTGTGGGACAATGGGGAGTGAAGATATATTTTTTTTTTTTAAATGATAATTACATAGTTGTGTTGAATTTTTAATAAAGTAATATAAAAGACACAACAAAAAATTCTTCCTAATCAATTACAAAGACTAATAAGTTTTCAAAGTTGAGTTGAATCGTTAAATAAAAGAATTGAAAAGAGTAAAGATAAAAACTAATGGATAAGAAACTGAAGTACTCTAAGTAACAATAATTAAAGTTTACTTAACAAAAATAATTAATAACTTTATTACTGTACTTTATAGGCGAAAACATCATTTTGGTCCTTACATTTTGAGGTCACAGTCAATTTGGTCCATACATTTTGAAAACAGTCATTTTGGTTCCTGCTATTTTCAAGTCACAACCAATTTCGTCCCTATTGTTAGATGACTAACAGAACTTGCTTACATCGTAGACGGAATATACATATGGCAAAAATTTAATTAAAATATAAATACTCATCATATGTGTCTTAATTTAAATCCTCAAATTGAAATTCCAAACCCCAACCCACGTTGAGATCCCTATTCACACGTCACAACCACATCTTCTCTCACCTATTTCTCACGAACAATCAAAGCTCCTCTCATCTTGCTCGACTCCATTCTGAAACCATTGATGAATAGTTCTGTAACTCACTCCATACTGTAATGCTACTGCCTACTACTACTACTTCATTATAATGATGATGTCTATAAAAGTTTCAAATTCAATACAACACCGCACAGTCACTGACTCCCTTTTGTACTGAGAATGAATAAGTAATAACAATGAAGCAACTCAATAACAATCCAAAACAAAAAGAACACACAAAATCAAAAATAAATCCAAACCACACCACCCATTTTTAACTCTCTGTCATGAATCAAACAATAGCTCGTAAGCTAAAAACTGAATAAGATAGAGTAGCCAGTTTTAGCAATCGGGGACCCTTCACAGATCACATGCTTATTAAATTAGCTTTGGTTGCAGTGCCTACATTATTCTAATTAACTTTCTTTCTTTCAATGTAATTGAATCTTTTTTCTTCTTCTTTAGATTTGCTCTTCCTCTTTGCTTAAGTTCGTTCTATCTCTACGTTTAATTTGTGGTTGGTTGGGTTAGTTTCAGAGCTATTTGAAATGGTTTTGGAATGGAGTCAACGAGATGAGAGGAGCTTTAATCGTTCGTGAGGAATAAGTGAGAGAAGAGATGTGGTTGTGACCTGAAGATGATAAAATTTAAGGTTGATGGACCCATTCAAACAAATCTGCCATAGGTGACGGTACTGAGATAATGGGTAATCAAAAATAAGAAGACGGATTGAGGTACTGAACAGAGAGATCACATGACGAATGGTTCCCCGTAGTGGACGAATGATCCTCCATGTTGGACGGATTCTAGATACACGAGCACAAGACTGACGGGTATCAAGGCCACGTGGCACCCACTCAGCTTAAGTGAGCTCCAAGGAATCCTAAATGGAAATATCTTGCACCCTACGATTGACCCTGGTCAATAGAATCCTTATATGGGAAGAATCCGCAAAATACGTACATTTATTAGAATCTTCCCCATAAGGAAATACATTCTTGCCCGAGAAATAGAAGTCAGTTCTATACCACTATAAAACCCCTAAGCCCTCAAAAAATAAGGTACGCATAATTTACCCTAGTTCTAACACTTTAGAATTGTGAAAGTTCTCTAACTTAACCTTCAAAGGGTCTTTGGCCGGTACCATACCGGTGCTCTCTGTAGGGTTTTTCTTCTTCTTTGTTGTACAAGTTTTGTCTAGAGCACGTAAGGATTGTGCGGCATACTGATGATTTTCGCATCATCAATTGGCGCCATCTATGGGAAAAGAATAGGAAGTAAGTCATACTATCGCTTCCCGGACAAAAAGTTGCACTCTGTAGGGTTTTTCTTCTTCTTTGTTGTACAAGTTTTGTCTAGAGCACATGAGGACTGTGCGGCATACTGATGATTTTCGCATCATCAATTGGCGCCATCTATGAGAAAAGAATAGGAAGTAAGTCATACTATCGCTTCCGGACAAAAAGTTGCATGGTACTTATTCACTTGATAGTGACCACCAATAACAATCAAGGGGACGAACTATGCACCACCACCCTCGAGAGACAAGTTCAGACTCTTGTAATAGTAGTAGAACGCCTCACCAAGCAAAATCATGACCTAAAGGAGTAGCTGCACCAAAAGAACGTGGCACTTAACGCCCAGGAGTAGGACCAGAAAGGTACCAGCATTAAGAGAAGGAACCAAGAGGGGTTAAAAGGCAGCAATGTCCCAAGCAGACAAGAGCGACAAGATACAAGTCGTCCATCCGCCATGGATACTGCTCCACCCTATATGGTCGCGGAGATTCTGATGATGAAGGAAAGGATGAACTTCATAATGAACGCCCTCAGAGGACGAGTGTCAAGCGACCGCGACGAGTTAGTCCATTGGATGGACTTGCCTTTTACCGCACTCGTTACGTCATTGCCCCATCCACCAAAGTTCTGTATACCACAGGTAGAAGCCTACGACAGGTCAAAGGATCCCTTAGATCATCTGGAGTCATTCAAGCCTTCCTTACTACACTGAAGGGTCCTATGAGGGAATGGTTCAGTAAGCTGATGCCTAACTCCATCAGTACCTTCAAGAAGCTGAGCACGCAGTTTGCCTTGCACTTTATAGGAGGCACAGGTATAAGAAGTCTACTGCATGCCTAATGAGCATCAAGCAATGGGAGGAGGAAGCGCTGAGATTCTACATAACCTACTTTAACAAGGAGGCCCTCTTGATTGACGAAGCTGACGACAAAATACTAGTGGCTGCCTTTACCAATGGGTTATGGAAGGGGAAGTTTCTGTTTTTCTTATACAAAAACGACCCAAAAACCATGTCGAATGTACTTTACAGGGCTACTAAGTACATAAACACAGAAGACGCATTGCTAGCCCAAGAAGAGAAGCCCAAAAAGAGGGAAAGACAATAGGACGCACGGCAAGATAGGGGACGAAAAATGGCTAGGATCGGAGACAAGAGGACGCACGGCAAGATAGAAGACAGGTTCCAACTTCAGGTACCAAGTTTAGAGGTCCCAAGTTTAGGTTCCAATTTCTAGGTCCAAATTTCCACAAGATAGTTCTCTCCCTCCAAAAAGACTTTTGTAATCCTTTCTCTTGTAATCCTATAACCCTTCCCTTCAGACAGATATAATCTTGTAACCCTTTGCAGATTTTACTTTGTAATCTTGTAACTCTTTAGACAGTGTTTTATTTTCAAGTTTGTATCAAAGACAACAGTTTTCAATTTTAATCAAAGACAGAAGTTTTTATTCAAGTAAGATTTTATAGTTTCTGTTTTCATATTCTATATTCTGTTTTAACTTATTTTTGAATATATCTATTTTGCTATTTTCTTCTTTATCATCTATTTTATCATTGTTTATGCTTCTGTATTATTGCTGTCCTCTCTCCTAGGTAGTTAATGGTATCAGAAGCATAGCAGTAATATAGAAGCATAAACAATGATAAAATAGATGATAAAGAAGAAAATAGCTAAATACATATATTCAAAAATAAGTTAAAACGAAATATGGAATATGAAAACAGAAACTATAAAATCTTACTTGAATAAAAACTTCTGTCTTTGATTAAAACTGAAAACTGTTGTCTTTGATACAAGTTTGAAAATAAAACACTGTCTAAAGAGTTACAAGATTACAAAGTAAAATCTATAAAGGGTTACAAGATCATATCTGTTTGAAGGGAAGGGTTATAGGATTACAAGAGAAAGGATTACAAAAGTCTTTCTGGAGGGAGAGTGATAGGCTAAAAATGAATTGACCTCTTGTGATAAATTAACCAATTAATTTAGCCAAGTGAATTAATTAAGTTAATTAACATACAAATGCATGGTAGCACAAACAAATCATCAAATAACTAAATATGCTGCGGAAATTAAATGACACGGTGATTTGTTTACGAATGGAAAAAACCTGACAGCAAAAATCCCAACGGGTGATTTTCAGGTCACCACTCCCGAAACTCTACTATTATCACAATAAGCGGTTACAAGTAAAGGAATCCCAAGTACCTTACCAACCCACAATTGAACTCTTACCTCAATACCTAATTGGATTTGTTCTGTAGTGACAATTCCCCCTTTTGATGCACGGCTCCCAAGTATGTGACTAACCAATGCACGGATCCCAGTACATGACTTCAACACCAACTGAAAGAAAGGTTGGCTGCAAAGTTCTTCAGTTCATCCTACACGATGAAGATCAAGAAGATGCTTGGTCACAAAACCCAAAGGTACACATACACAGCAACTTCTTCAGAAGAGATGAACTAGGGCAAGAACTTTGTCTCTGGTCACAATTTGCTTCAACAGAGTTTTCTCAATGCTTGTGCAACTTATGTACTTTTGACCGTCCTTAAAACAATCCTTTTATATGTCTAGGGTTATGAGAAAAGAAGGCCCAAAGACACATTCACGGATCCCAAGAAATCAGATCAGAATTTTGATTTTTATAAACCTCGACAGATAGAAGCTGTTGAGAAAGTGTCGAGCTTATGGGCTAGAATAGCTTTCTAAACCTCGACACATACTAGCTGTCGAGCTTTGATAACCTTGCACTTTCAGCTTGTTTTCTTGGACAGATTTGAAGGCTTCCACACTTGATCTTAAAACATTGTTTCTTGAAGTATTTCAACACATCCTAGATCTACCTAAGTATTTCAGCACTATCTTGTGGAAATTTGGACCTGAAAATTGGAACCTAAACTTGGGACCTCTAAACTTGGAAGCTGAAGTTGGAACTTGTCTTCTATCTTTGAAGTCTATCCTTTTATAGATGAAGTGAACCATCGTAAGCCTTTAAAAGTAAATTGAGTTAGGTAAAGTAAACTCAAGTTAATATGTCGGTAGAAGCTTGAACGGTAAAAGTTTTACTATTCATGAATAGTAGACTGTCTAGGTATCTGTCAGGAAACGCGTGCTAGTGAACAATATTGATTGTATTTGTCTGGACTATATTGGATCTGTCTAGAAGCTATTCACGTATGCTGGTGAATAGTGATCTGTCGTTAGTAAATAGTAATTTGTTTGGTGAATAGTGATCTGTCTCCTGTCCGGGAGAGCATTAATTCTGTCTATCAATCTCTATCCGCATAGTTATCATAATCTAGCGAATCAGAGTTATCCTCATACTGCTCATGCTCATGGAGCACTCCATAATCATTACATAGAGAGCAATATGAAATAGGAAGGTAAATAGGAACACGAGATCCTTTGCTGTCATCTGTCTAGGATCCTTAGCAATCCTTCTTTTCCCAATAAGCCTTCTTGCTAAAGGTCTTGGTCCATACACAGCTATTCTGTTGGTGTATCCATATAAGTGGAAGTCTTCATCTAATTCTTTCTATACTTCATAAATCTTGTTACTCATAAAATTAGACCATTCTTGACCCAGAGCACTTGGATCATCAAGTGATAAATAAGTATCTCCTGTATACCAATTGTATTCAGGGATCCAACCCCAATCATGGATAAGGACCAAAATATGTGCTGGCTGAGCTTCGGTGTAATAGCTAGTGTCACAAACTGGAAGAGTACTCCAGATTACCATCTTCATATAATTAAGTCCTTCAATCTGTGCAGCTGCTTCTTGGATGACTTTGGAGAATAGAATAATTTGAATTGTAGAAGTATGATTAATTTGCTAATAAACCTTGCTTCCAGCATTTCAAATAACCATAAAGGATCACAGATTACTGGATTCTCTATCTCTGTATTGATAAGTAATCCTGGATAGGGATTGTATCTGTCAAAAGTTCCTTCATAAGTTTTATCTGAAAAAATTCCTTCATAAACCCTGTCTGAATCTCCAAAACTCTCATACCATATGGCTTTATGAGATAACCATGGATGGTAGATGTATGAGTTTTATTTCTTTGCAATTAAGAAGTTACTAGGAACTCATATTACTATATAGCCACTACTTGCTCCTTGATAGCGTTGGTTAGCCTCAGACTCGTTGGCAAACCATAGTTTCGCGTTGGTTAGCCCGTTTTGTTAGCCGACGAACTGGCATTGTTTGGGTGGTCCCACAATGGAGTTTCCCTAGGAGGTGGCCCTGATAGCAAAGATACCAGTGGTTAGTAATAGTTTCGCCAGTAATTATTAATTGCTTAGAAAGAGAACAAATACATTTATCAGTTCATCATTTGTTTGCTTGTTCACACTTAGGTTAGGCACACACTAATTTGAAACATGGACTATGATGATATAAATTATGATGAAGGTTATAGCATAAAAGATATAGACAATAATTGGTCAAACAGTAATATGAATTATGAAACAGATTCTGATTCTGACAGTGATATTGATGATTATAACTATAATAATAATACAAATAATTGGAATATATTAACAGAAGATAAAATCAACCAACAGACTAATAGACATAGTAATAGCTTCTTAGATATGATTAATAAAAAATTAGAATCTTTAGAGAAAGTTGAAAGATCTACTACATGTACTAAAGTAGAAAGAAAAAATGATAATTTTTTTCACCTTTATGAAAGATTGAAAGTTTTAAATTCAAGTTCACAAAAAGAAAAAAAATTTGAACCCCATCATAGATCACCTTTAACCAATATTATGATAGATAATTGGTATAATAGGAAAAAGGATAATTCGACAAGTAGCGACACATCAATGAATATGATAAATATTTCAAAAGCAACTGACAGAGCTATATCTATAACATATAAAGACAAAGAAAAGGATGAACTACTAGTCTGATAGGAATTATGCATGAAGAAAGTGAAAGACAAAAGACTAATAACATGAAAGATGGCCTTGCTCACGAAAGAATAACACGTATAGAAGATAAAGGAATGGTAAAAGAAATGATAGAAAAAATGGAAAAACAAAATAGCAAGAAAGATGACATAGTAATAGACCAAGACAAAGCAAAAGAGATGATTGAAAGGCAGAATAGTGAAAAGATAAAGACAAAAGAAGAAGTAGGGAAAGTTGTAAAAAAAGACATGTTAAAAGAAAATAGTGCTTTTAAAGAATCTCTACATAGGAAGATAGAAGTAGAAGAAAAACAAGAAAAATCAAAAGTTAAAGAAATAGTCAACAAAGAAAGGAAAACTAATAATAATGAAGAAAAGGAAAATAGTGATAGTGTAGTAAAAGCAAAAGTAGTCAACAATAGATGGAAAATTGATAATAATGATAGTTTAACAGAAAAAAAAAATTTTGATGAAAGATTAAAATCAATTGAAAGATCCATAATATACACTCAAAATGATAGTTTGGTAGAATTAAATTAATGAAGAATATCTTGTTATTCTGAATCCATGAAGAGAATAAACTCAAAAAAAGAAAACAAGGAAATGATATTATTCTGGAAACACACAAAAAAGATCAAATATGAATGATTTGAAATGAAAGATGAGTACAAGAATAAGAGACTTGTCTAATATTTTAAATAAGAAAGTAATATTTCTCTCTATTATAGAGGTCTCATTAGTAAGAATAATTTTAGAGAATTAATCACACATTCAATTTTATAATTTGTTGATTTATGCGATAATAAGTATTAGATATGTTCTTTCTTGTGCAACTTACTACTTTATCTTGCCTACTCATAAATCACAATTACATGAGTTAACAAGCTGTGAAATTTGATGAAAAAATGATTGTATTCATAAGCAGATTGTTAAAAACATCCAAAGAAGGTTTATTAAACTCACCCCCACCATCCAAAGTCCAAACACCTTATTAATGATCTATCCTAGGAATCAATCAGGCTAAACTTTATTTACATTCATATTTAAACTAGCCATTAGACGCAGGTGTTTAAGCAAAGACTCAAATTTCTATTTAAAACTTTCGAACTAAATCTTGTTTTGCAACAGCCGGCGTCTCCTCATCCACAAAAATATATGGTGCGTAACGCCTCCGTTTCTAAACAGCTAAAAGAGCAAATAATTTCGACTCCACTGATCTTGTGATTTGTGACATGCTATTTTAAATTAATTAATGGGCAAAATATTAAAATTCTTCAAAGTTCAAACCCCAAGAACTCTTCCATTCCAACTTGACTGGCCCATACCACCCACTTGGCACTCATGACGTTGACTGGCCCATACCACCCACATGGCGCTCATGACGTTTTCTATTCAAACTTCTAGTACTATTATTGGCAATGAGACTCAAACTCAATATCGCTATGTTTAATCTTTTATCTATTAATATTTATGCTTGGCATATCTGTTTTTTTCAATGCTCTATCTCCTCCCCTCCACACACCCCCCCCCCCCCGGCCGCCGCTATGTTTAATCTTTTATCTATGAATATTTATGCTTGGCATATCTGTTTTTTTCAATGCTCTATCTCCTCCCCTCCACCCCCCCCCCCCAAAACACACACACACACACAAAAATCATTAGGATTTTATATATATAAATATATATATATATATGTATATTGTCAATAAATATAAGTAAACTGCTTCAAATCGTTACAATTCGACTAAAATGATTAAGTCAAAGATCACAAAATTTTATACTAAAAAAATTCAATTTATTAATGCATTAAATGAAAAACATACTTATTGTATAAACATTACCTAATATTTTACTATGGTGAGTTGAAGACAAGAGTTAGTAAGCGCACATGATATTTGTTGGGGAAGCATCAAAGAAATTTTGTGGCCTGTATTGAAGAAATGTCGTGGTCTTGTGATATATATATATATATATATACACTAGTTATAGATGTACGTTGCACGGTTTTATAAAAAAAACTTATAAAATAAATATATATATATATATAAATAATTATATATTTTAATAGATTCAATAAAGATAAAAGAAAAAATTATCAAGTATAAATAATTATCTCACTAAAATAAAGGGTAAGATTTCTTCCTAAAACTAAATTAAATTGATAATTCCAAATTAAATTTTAAATTGATAATTATTTAAAAAAAAACGTACTAAACAATTGATAAATCTAAAATTAATATAATCTTGATAATATTATAAATTAAATTAAAGTTGATAATTCAAGAATACACATGTAGAACATCTTGATAATTTGATGTAACATAAAAATCAAATAAGAAAACTGTTAAACTTAATCTATTAATTGTAACCATATTTAATCATTGATTCTATGACCCTAACCCTAAGCATTAAATTAGATCAAAGCTAAGAAAATTAGTTTAAACAAAATGCAACCAATACACAAAACCTAATCAATTTAATAAAAACAAAATACAAAAACAAAGGAGCCTTTAGAAACTTGACAATGTTTTCGAATATTTTGAATTCATTAATTAAAATCACATAAAGACGAAAAAAAAAAACACTAAAGATAATAAACAAAATGAAAATAATAATAATAAAAGAAGAAAGAATGCATACCTACATTGTCATGGGATTTAGGCATTCACATATTGAAATAAGTTTTACTCCAAAAAGGATATATAGGGTTATATATATTTGGTAGAGTTCCATTTGAAATATAATTCATTTAAATCTTATTGAAATTAAAGATATCTAATCAATGTGTTTGTTTTTATCCCATAAAAATTGGAATTAAAAAAAAAAGGTCATATGAAAAAAAGAAGAAGAAGAAGAAGAAGAAGAAGAGTTGATTCAACATAACGTAACATATAAAAAATTAAAAATTAAAAAAAAAAAAAAGAGAGAGAGAGAAAGAGAATTTGGTTAATAGCTATAAGGAATTTTGATATATATATATATATATATTAAATGTCATCAACATAGAAATTATCATATTAATGGAGATATATATTATGTTTTAGGATAAATAGAGATTATCAAATCATTGGAGATATATACTGTTTCTTGGGATAGATTTATATTAATCACCTCTTGAAGAGTTTGGATTGTGCTTATCCCTTAATAATCAAGTTTTGTAGCTTGATATTCTGATAAAATAATATTAATTTAGTAATATTAAATTTTGAAAATTTAGATGATAAATATTATCTATATTAAATTTTGTATGTTAAATATTATTCCCTAATTTAAGAAATATATCCTAACAAATAAAAAATAATGTTAATTAGATGATAAATATTATCTAAATTAAATTTTTGTATGTTAAATATTATCCCTTAATTTAAGAAATATATCCTAACAAATAAAAAATAACGTTAATCTAATTTTATTTAATGATAAGAATAAATTAGAGTCCACGTAGTATACTATTCTTTTTTAGTTATTTAAAAATTTAATAAAATTTTTGCAATTTCGTGAAGTCACGTGGCGCAACCACAACGTCTAAGCCCAACTTTTATTATATATAATATAATCTAATATGATGATATGATATAATATAATATGATATAGAGATTCGATATCATCAAAGGTAGCCAGTTCACATTTAATTCAAATTCATACGAGAACTTCTAATAATAACATAAAGTATGCATCTATAACCTCAAAAACCAATTTTCTTTTAGATGCAAAGGTGAACTTTCCATTAATTGATACAACCTTTTTTTATTAGACCTTTTCCAATTAACCTAACCCCACTTGCATTATTGGCATTAGTACTGATCATCTTCAAAATTTTGTAGTGGATAAAATTTGTTTGTTAATCGTGGTGATCAGAAATCCCATTGTGCAACCAGCGGCTGTAGCTTTTTTTTTCCCCCATCTGCCAACAACTTGGTTGTGGAGGTGGAAGAGCAGTGGAGGAGAAAGAAAGAGAGAGAAACATGTAGTTGAGGAGAAGGAGAGAGATGTATAACTCTTTTTTAGGTTAAGAGATAGATATGAAATATAATAAATAAGGGATAATTAATAAGATCCTAATTAGAATATTACCAATGAGTTTCTTTTTTGACCATTAGATCTACTTAAATCTAATGGTTTAGAAAATGTGTAACTCTAAAAAGTTACACTAGGTGTAACTAGAACACATCTCATATATATATATATATATATATACACACACTAGCATTGTGCCCGTGCAATGCACGGCTTAATCAAAATTCATATGTAAATAGTTTTTTTTTTTTGGTTAATTTACTTTAAATTAGGTAATAAAAATAAATAAATATTTTACTTTTAAGTTATATAATAAATTCATATTGGTGAAACTAAGGTATTATGAAATGCACGCACGCACACACACACATATATAAGTAATAACTTATTAAAAGAGTGCATATATAATATATATATATATATTTGGATTGTAAAAAAAATAGATATACTTTTTTTTCTTATCTTCTTCTCCTATAATTTCTAAAAGTTGATAAAAATCTTAATTTAATTGCAATCTAAATCATTTTCTTCATCTATTTCTTCTTAATTTGATTACAATCCAAAATCTTCATGTTCATCTAATCTTTCTTTCTTTTTCTTTTCTTCTTTTTTTTTTTTATTTTTTTGTTTTATTTATTTATTTAGGTTATATTACTACACCTATTAGCTACAATTTGTTTTGGATTAAAAAAAGAAAAAGAACAGCTTGAGTTGAACTAACCTTTTTAAATTTTGCAATATTGATTAGACTTTTATTAGTAATATATAGCCTTTTTATATAAAAATTTTCCTTTTATAATACACCACGTAAAAAAATAAGGATTACATCGATAATAAGGATTACATAGATAAGATGAAGAATTTGAATTGTAATCAAATTAATATTTTTATCAATTTAGAAATTATAGGAGAAGAAAAATTATATATATATTTTTTAAAAATCTAAAAATCTAAAAAAATTTCTACAATATAGTAAAACCACTTGGAGCAACCACAACATCTAAGCCCAATTTTTATTATATAGTATATGATATATATATATATATATCCCTGCATAATTTTGACCTGGTTATCCTTTAAACTATACATGATATTTTAATTTTTCTGAGGAAAAATTAAAGACTCATCGCGAAATGAAGAGATAGAAGAGTTAGCCTAAATGGAAAGTTCGGGAAAGTTTTGAGAAAGTTTTTATGGAGAATTGAAAAAACTATCAAAAGAGTTAATTACTTTTTCATTTTTTTTATAAAAAGTTTCCTAAAACGGTTTATTAATGTATGCCCTAAGAGTATTAGTAAATCCTTATATACGGAAAATTATTAAATACTCTGAGAGTATCATAAATGCGTACTCCTCCCTCTCACATGAATTGTGGATCCCACCATAAATTTAATTAATAGGACCCACAGTTATGTAAGAGAGGAAGTATGCATTTATAATACTCTGGGAATATCCAATAATTACCCTATACATAATCTTTGTTAAGGGCTCATTAGAAACTTACGATAATTTTTTTTTTTTTTTTTTTTTATAGGAAACTCATTGCTTTATTCAAAATTAACTAGAAGTGAATACATCCTGGGAACATGCACATGCTATTGGACTAGGACATTCCTCTAGCCAAGCCACATAATCCTCAAGATGAACAGCATGCTGAGCTAATAAGTGGGTAGAGATATTTCCTTGCCTTTTTACATGGGACACCTCCGCTACTCTAAAAGATGCCAGCTGGGAGATAATATCGTCCACCACATTCTAGATGGATGACTAAGCCTCAGTGGAGCATTGGATCATTTTACAGATTCTCAGAGAGTCTCTTTCAAAGACGACTTCACAGATCCCAATATCTACGGCAAATTGCACCGATGTTTCCATGGCTTTTGCCTCTGTTTCTAACGCCCCCATTAAGCCTCTCCCTTGCTGTTATGGACTGCCACCCCAAATCCCACCCATTTACGTTTGGTAAACACAACTCCATCCGTGTTTACTTTGTATTGTCCCTATTAGGGCGGCATCCATTTAACCACTTCTGACTTGTGGGGTCCAAGCATCATTTGTTTAACAATTGCTGCCTGAAATTCGTCCAGTAACGTAATGGAGCTTTTTACTATGGCAGTACCCCTCCTGTCTTTTCCACTGTGTCGTATTTCGTTCCTATTCTTCCATATCCCCCAACAAATCATGACCACACATTCCAGAAGGCCAAGTAAAGTTTCAGACCGCCCTAACAGCTGTCCCATGACATCCAGGAATTACCACTCAGGAGATATTTGAAACGAGATGACCAGCTTGCTGTGGGACCAGACCTTTCTCGCCTTTTGATAGAACCAAAATAAATGGTCCGTTGACTCAATGGCCTGTCCACATCCATCACAGACCCCATCACGTGTAATTTTCCTTTTCCACAGATTTTCCTTCACAGTAAGAATATTTCTGCAGGCTTTCCAAGCGAAGTGTTTCACCTTATTTGGTACGTCCATACCCCAAAGGCCACTCCAAATCTATTTAGCTAGCGTAGGGTTCGAACATTCAGCTCTGTCCACACCTCCACTGTCTAGTAGGGCCAGCCAATACGCATTCTTGACAGAAAACTTCCCATACTTGTTCTCAACCCATACAACTCTATCTTGAGCCCCACGAGCACTTAGTGGAATACTCAGAATAGCATCGGCATCTTGAGGCACGAATGTCTACCTAATAAAGTTATCGTTCCATTCTTTGCTATCACTTTTTATGAGGTTTTTTACCCATGGCCCTTGTGGAAGCTGCTTCTCTAGAGTGGTAATCTTGTAAGTGCATGGACTTGGGATCCATTTGTCACTCCAGATGTGAATCCTTTCTCCATCACCTACCTACCAGTGCATACCACGTCTCACTATTGACTAGGCTGCCATTATGCTACGCCCAGTATAGGATGGTTGACTTCCTAAGTTTGCCTCCATAAAATCATAACCAGGGAAGTACTTCACCTTATACACCTTATAAAAGAGAGATGATGCGTTGGTCTGCAGTCTCCACCCCTGCTTCGCCAAAAGAGCTAGATTGAAACTTTTCAGGTCTCTGAAACCCATCACTCCCTTTTCCTTTGGAAGACACATATTCTCCCAACTTATCGAAGCGAGCCTCCTTTCATCCTTCCTTTGTTCCTACCAAAATTGTCGAACCATTCCAATGAGCTCATCATATAAAGCAGTGGCCAATCTGAAACAACTCATAGTATACGACGGTATGGCCTGAGTGACTGCTTTTATCAATATCTCCTTCCCTGCATTGGAGAGTAGCTTTTCTTTCCAACCCACTAACTTTTTAGCTACTCTTTCTTTAAGCTGGGCAAATGTATTTCTTTTTGAATGTCCCACCAATGACGAGAGACCAAAGTATGATTCATGTGGCTTAATAATTTGAGCACTAAGACTAGCTCTTATGGCTTCCTTAGCAGCATGGTCTGTGTTGCAGCTGAAGAAGATAAAGGTGTTGTTCCTGTTCAACTATTATCCGGATGATTCCTCATAAACCTACAGCACCTTTAGTATCTCACCACACTTCTGAGTAGTTGCTTTACCGAAGATCAAATTGTCATTCGCGAAAAATAGGTGTGAAATTTTTGGGCCTCTAGCTGATGCCACCACCCCATGTATGAGCCTGTTTTGAACTAGCTTATTGATTAGAGTGGATAAGCCTTCCGCATATAGGAGGAATAAGTAAGGCAACAAAGGATCACCTTGTCGTAGACCCCGAGTAGGCTTGATAACTCCCCGAGGAACCCTGTTGATCCGAACTGCATATGTTACCGATGATACACATTGCATAATTATATGAACCCAATTCTCATGGAAACCCAACTTGAGCATGATCTTCTACAGGCATTCCCATTCCACCCGATCATACGCTTTGCTCATATCCAGTTTCAAAGCCATCTCACCCCATTTTCCTTTCCTCTTCCTATTTATGTGGTTCATAACTTCATGAGCTACTAACACATTATCTATAATGAGTCTTTCAGCTACAAAGGCACTCTAATTCTCCCCCACTATGTCTTGCAGCAACCTTCTCATTCTATTAGCCACTACCTTGGAAGCTAGCTTATATGCAACATTGCACAAGCTTATTGGTCTGTAGTTTGTCACTCTCTTTGGATTTTTGTTCTTTGGAATTAGAACAATATGAGTTTCATGAAACTTTGGCGGAGCTACACCATGGTTAAGAAAATCTAGGACAGTGTGTATAACAACAGAATTAACAGTGGACCAAAAGTGTTAATAAAATAAAGGAGGCATACCGTTAGAGCCAGGAGCCTTAAGAGGGTGCATTTGCTTTAGTGCTGTCTCAATCTCTGTGACATGGAACACCTGTAGTAGTGCCACATTCATTACGTCAGTCACCTTAGGATGCACCGCATCAAGCAATTCCGCACTGATCGCTGGATGTGAGGATGAAAATAGTTCCTCATAATAGTCAATGAATATCCTGCCAATTTGCTCCTCCTCTTCCTGCCAAGTACCATTAGAATCCATTATCTTCACTATAGCATTTTGTTGGTGTCTGTTGGATGCTTTTGTATGAAAGAAAGATGTATTCTGATCTCCTGATTTTAGCCAACAGTTTATGGACCTTTGGTTCCACATATCCTCTTCCTCCAGTAATAGTTTGTTCAGTTCCAGTTTTGTCTCCTGCATCACCTCCATGTTAGTCCCAGATGCAACTGAGTTATCCAACTCCTAGAGTTTTTGTCTTAAAGCTGTGATTTTCCTCCCCACATGTCCAAAGGTGGATTTGTTCCATTGGGTAAGAGACACCCGACATTCCTCCATGCATGCATTGAACGGGCATGGGTCCTCCTTATTTTTGCCTCTACCCCATGCATTTTGAACAATATCCTCACACTAGTTATCTCTCAACCACATTGATTCGAATCTGAATAGCTTCAGTTTACGCTAGGCTTACCTCCTTTGCTAGGCATCTTTGAGGACCAACATACAGTGGTCCGAGGTTGAAGTCACCACATGGTGTATTCAAGAAGGTGAAAAGTTGGCTACCCAGTTGGTGGATACGAAAGCACGATCCAACCTCTCTCAGATCCATCTCCTTAACCCCCATCTTCTGCACCATGTGAAGTTAGACCCTATATAGTCCAAGTCCCTAAGGTTACACCGGTTGATTACGTCACAAAAGTGCCTCATTTGACTTGCTGGTCTTTGGCTGCCACCCACTTTTTCTCCCTCATGCAAAATCTCATTAAAATCTCCCATAATAACCCAAGGAAGATTCATCTTTCCACTTAGCTATTCTAACAATGTCCATGATTCCTCCCTTTTGCATGTCTTTGGATGGCTATAAAAGCCCATAAACCTCCATCTCATGGAATTTTGATCTTTAGTGACAATGGCATCAATATGACGAGGCGAGTAAGTTTGAACGTCCACCCTCATCGAATCTTTCCACAATAATGCAAGTCCCCCAGTCCGTTTCACGCTGGCCACTACCAAACCTTGATGTCTTTCTAGTTTCTTCTTAATACGCACCATCTCTGACCCCTCGAACTTAGTCTCAATAAGGAAGACTAAGGTGGGATCTTCCTCCTTAACCAGCTTCTGGAGGTTGTTAACTGTGCAAGGGATTCCAAGCCCAAGACAATTCTAGGCTATGGCACTCATTGCTCCTGCATTGCTCCTGGCGGTGCTGCCATGTAGCCACCGCCGATCCTAGCTAATGTTGAGCCATAATCTGACCAAGAACCTATACCTCATTTTCAACCTTTGGTTTTTTGTTATTCTCCATCAATTGTGACACCTCTACCATTGTTAAGCGCTTCTTACGCTTCTCCTTTGCCTCAAAGGTTTCCAGTACTACTTTAGTTACATCAATTAGTTACCCAGCTTCTTTTGAGTTCCCTTCCTTTTTGTCTATATTTTCCTTGCCGAATACCTCACATACCGGTTTCAGCTTCTTATGACATCCACTTTGGTCTTTTTTCATTCTACCTACTCTCTTTGGACGTGGAGACGTCAGCCCAATCGTGAAAGATTTGGCTTTCGTGCTACTCTTCTTAGAAAAGCCCACAGTTACATAGTCCCCATTTTATGGCTTGTCTGTATATTCACCTGGATTTTAGCCCATATTCTAATCCGCCCACCATACACATGTTATCCTCTCCCTGAGATAGTGCATGTTTCAAAATATCCTGTGATCCCGCCTTGAAATTTGTTTTTTCCTTCAATGCTGTATCCAAGCCCGTATTCTTCTCACCAAACCCGATAGCTTCGTCAATATCTCTTAGCCGTTCCTCAAAATTCGTGATCTGCATTATTTTTGGGATAGTTTCCTCACCAGGCGTACTTACCATGGTCAACCCCTCCACGTGTATCGCACGTGTGTCCACATCACCATCCACATTTGCTACACCCAGGCCGCCTTCATCCTTTCCCTATCCACCGGTGGATGGACTACACCACCCTTCTTACCAAGATCCACCACCGTCGGCTTACTACCTGCACCCTCATTCCTCACCGCCATGACCATTTGTGGCCTTTGAAGTTGTTCTTGGGAAGCCCTCAGCCACAGTCCATACTGCTTCTCATCAACCCTGAGCGCTTCTTTGCTTTTAATCCACAACATGCAGTCTCGTTCATCGTGATCCACCTTTCCACACCAATAGCAAAATATTGGGAGGCGTTCATACTTAAACTCAACCCACGCCGCGAAGGGACCACCTACTCTAACCATTCGCCCCCTGCAGAGAGGCTTTGTAATGTCCAGAGATACTCAGATACGAAGATATTCGCCCAAACTAAAACCTTCCCCACCCACATCCACCTTCTCCACCACCCCTAATGTACTCCCAATGCAGATACTAGCATCCTTAGTCTGACTCTTAGTTGATAGGCCATGTATCTGGACCTAGAACGATGCTTTATCGAACTGGATCGGATTTGCAGCATCACCCACTCCTAGTTTATGGAGGATCACCAAGTATTTGTCAAACGACTAAGGACTTAACAGCAACACCCTGTCCATATCTTCCTTTTTCTCAAACTTGAACAAGACCTTATTCTCCCCCATATCACAGACCTCAAAATTCCTCTTTGTTTTCCACACCAATTTCAGGGCATGGGCTACTGACTCCAAATTCACCCGCCTTTTCATGCAGAATTTTCCTGCCACAACAAGCTCGTTTTCCTCCACTGGTGACAAGATATCAACCTATTGCCTTCTAACTTCAACAACCTTAAGCCAACACACCTTGTTGTAATGTTCTCCATCACTCACATCCACAGTCCGAGAGCTAATAGACCACCTTCTACTGCCTAGACGGAGAGACATTGTTTGCCAACAGGCAGAACCTATATTTCACCTCTAGGGTTTCATGGGACACCTAGAGATATCTAGACCTTCCGTACGGTAGCATAGAATCAATAAAATAGTTTCCTCTCCTATAGACTCATAATAAGCCAAGTTACTTTCATCAAAAAAAAAAAAAAAAAAAAGAAGCCAAGTTACATCTTACATATTGATAAGCACATTACCTTTGATTTACGTATGCTCAAGCATTGACTTTGAGTGCAGGATTGATGTCCACTTGACATTGTTTGAATTATTGATAAGCACATTAACTTTGATTTACGTATGCTCAAGAATTGACTTTGAGTGCAGGATTGATGTCCACTTGACATTGTTTGAATTATTGCATCTTCTTGATAAATCAAAATATAACACGTCCTCATTTCGGTATTCATCAATCATTATGCCCTTTAACCTTTCTTAGCCTAACATTAACTCACCTTCAACATGGAATTTTTTGTTTCTTTGAACTTCAAAGCAACAAAAAATTCCATATTGAAGACTTCCCACAGCGGTCAGATTGTTTTACAGTAAAAATTACAAAGTAGCATTTAGGATTACAGGAACGTATATATTGGCTATAGATCAAATTTTAAACTCGAAAATAGTGTCTTAACTATGTGAGCCCCATATTTTGTAAGTGATGAAGTCCATGTTTTTTACCTGCTATTCTGGTGATCAGTGCAGTACTCTTATAAATACCGTTGGTGGGTCATTAAGTGCGAAATCATAAACGAGATTATACATTTATACCTTTAAAACGAGCTCATAGATGACATTTTGTACATGTATTTAGACAATTTAAGAGTATATGACATATTAGTCAAAAAGGTGTATATGACATCTAGGTCTAGCTATTCTACCAACCAAATTCATTCCTTTGGAGTCAGGAGAGGAGTTCAAGTCTACATTACTCAGAGAAATCAAGCAATTATTTGATCAGATACACCATAGTTCCTAAATACACAACATAAGGAACCAAACATAATGAGAGTAGCTCTTCATACAGCCAAAGGGAACCGCAAAAAAGGAATGAAAAAATAAAAATCAAGATAAATAAAGTTTGTTCCAACTTTCAAAGTCTCAAATATTGAGATTTTCCTACCATTTATGAGGAGAAAATTTGGGTTCACTGATGTCAAAAAAGGAAGAAAGAAAAAACTAAGTTACGCTTACCAGCTACTACAGTTGTTTTGATAAGAAATTCTATATTATTTTAACCATATCTGCTGACTTTTTTTGGTTTGTTTATTTGGTGCAGTGCCGAAGTATTGCTGAATTTAGTAATTTACTTGCATAGTGACATGCACAACTTTTTCAAAATGCATGGAGAAGGAAAGTAAAGGAAACCATTCACCGTACCGTATGGGAGTTATTCCAATCAGATTGGGATGTTTTTGACAAATCCTCTACCTTGGTATTACTTATTCAAAATGTGTATATAAACTAAGTCTATGTAGGCAAATGCATAGACAAAGAAGACATAGGGAGAGATGGACCGAGGGAAAGGTTCTCTTGAAGAAACACCAACATGGGCTGTCTCAACTATTTGTTTGTCCTTCTTTCTGCTATCTTTTATGATTGATGCTGGTCTCAACCATCTAACTGAGGTACAAGTTGTATATAGTTATTTGATCATTTAATTTGTATGGAACTATGGGCTCTATAAGGGTGTGCCTTAGATGATGAGGTTGGTTTGCATGCTTCAGTTTCTCAGGAAAAGAAGCAGAAAAGCCCTATATAGGGCTTTGGTCAAGATCAAAACAGGTTAGTACTAGTACAAGCCTAGCATCCTGCAGCAATAAGAAAAATGAAAAAAGTATAAGACTTGTTGATAGGCTTTCTATTATACTGGTGAGAGTTCAAGTTCATTTCTAGTTCTTATAAACTAATTTTGCTCTATAACAGGTTTGATTACTAATCATTTGGTCACTAATGTTTTGAACTTATCATAGAAATGATGAATTTCGGTTTCATATCATTGCTTCTTAAAATAACGGAAGTACCCATATCAAAAATTTGCATCACTCAAGCTGTGGCGAATTCTTTTCATCCATGCAAAGATCATGTCAAGTTAGTAGAACCAGTTTTCTCATCAGAGACACAAATTTCAGGATCAAATTCCAGTGCAATACTTTCTAATGAAATCATGGATGATAATTACTGTGAATCAAAGGTAAAGAATATCAATTTTTTGTAGTTCATCAATCTCCAATAATCACTTATAATTTTTTTTACGAATATTTCACATGCTAAAACAATTCACTAACAAAGACTAATTGGGTCCTTTGGGACATTGATGAAGGGGCTTATGAACTTATGATATTAATTACTATGAGTCTATGATATGAGATTCACTGCTTCTAATATTTATTTTTCTCTTATTTCATAGGGAATGGTTTCTCTGGTGTCAAGGGAAGGAGTCATGCATCTAAATGTCTTCATCTCTTTCTTAGCAGTGTTTCATGTTTTGTACTGCATATTAACTATGTGTCTTGGGGTGGCCAAGGTATTGAAGCAATTCAATTCTTGCAAAACTGATACGTTAGCTAGTTGTTGGTACTTTTCACTGTTTCATTAAATATATTAGAATTTTGGTTAAATGATTAAATTCACTACTTCCTGACAACTTAAACTTTTGGAACAATTGGTAATTTAATGTGGTATCAAAGCAGGATATTTTAAGTTAAAATTATGGTTAAATGATTAAATTCACAATTTCCTAAGTTTTTGGGATAACAAATATTTTTCAAAATATATATTTTTGATCTTGAATCTTTTTTTTTTTTTTTTGGGAGTGGTTGTTTGGTTAAGAATCTCTTTGCATAGTGACATGAATTGTTCGCATCATGGAAGGCAATCAATTGAAAAGCAATTCTTTCAACAAAATTATCTGTCGGGCCCGACAGGAATAAATTTTGGTTGGTAAAGCTTTAAATCAAAATATAAACAACTCAAGTATCATAATCCCCAGCAATATAACAAAAAAGATAGAGAATATGAGGATATTCTTTCCTCTGCTATTGCTAGTGGCTCTATTTTTTTTAAAGCCTTAGGAGTATCCTGATCTATACTTTTTTTGTAATTTATCTCTTCTGATGAACAAAGACAACTGTGGAATACATGAAGGATCATAAATTGAACCTACTTTATCTTAGGAAGATAAATAAAGTACTTTTTTTATTACTTGGTTTTCTGTTGAATATTTTATTTGGTCAATTAATTGAATAAACCTTAATTATGCAGATCATTACATTTCCAGTATTCCACCTTTGGAAAGGGCAAGTGTATATTTTCATTATTAGGTCGATTAATTGGATAAATACAGTACTTTCCATTTTACAATAGCAAGACATTTGTCATTTATTCTAACTTGACTGCAGAATTAGCTCCATTCCCTGTCTTTTTTGTTATTTTCTTTTTTACCCCTTCTTTTTTCTTCCCTTTAGAAGAAAAAATACGCACAAACCTAGGGCTTGGCTGGATGTGAACTAAAATTAAGCTTGAGGTATTTCATGGCCAGGCCATGGACAAACAATATTCTGCTAGCCCCTCTGCTTTAGGGATGGCATTGTGTCAGATTTAATGGGTTTTCCATCGCAACCTGATCCAACCTAATGATAAGAGTTTGAGATTTTTAAATGGGTATGGAATGGGTTTGGATTCAAATTTTTTAAGTCCACTAGGATTTGGGAAGGCCTTGGATTGGTAGCTTTTTAAGTCATATAATTCCTTAATCATACTGTATTTAAAGATTTTGGAGAATGAAAAGTGGAAGTGATATGTGGCTAAACAACTTAGGTGGTGTTTTGGCTTCTAATATATAATGGACAGTTAGAACTTAAATTAATGTGATGTAAAAAAAATTGAAACGCTATTTTGGATTTACAATATTTTTCTAGTGGTTTGAACATAATGAGTTATGATGATAACTGAGTAGTTATAGAGCTCGATTATGTTTGGATTGTATTATAAATATCACTTAAGTTTGTGTAAAGTGCTAAAATATTATTTTAGATGTTGAATTTGAAGTTAACCCAGCCATTCGACCTAACTCATGGTAAGATATATGGACAGGTTCAGGACGGGTTTAGGTTTTTCAAATTTAAAGGGGAAGAGTTTGAGATGGAAAATTTTTAATGGGTCTAGGTTTGTAACGGCTTTTTTTCTCTCCCAAACCTGGCACATTCCCATTCTGACCTGCTCTCCAGCATCTTTAATCCGATCCCATATTTAAGTCTCGTTAGAGCTTAATCATTAAAAAGTTCATCATTTGATGTTGACATTCAACACATCACATTAATCAATAGCCCTAATCATTAATTCTTATGTCTCTCATTATTATTACTAAATACTAATCAAGTGCAGTGCCCACTTGTAAGACATTAAAAGAAAAGTAAAAATGATCATCAATTTATTTCATATTCTTATTACTAAGACAGAAGATTATAAAAATAATTTCTTCAGGTAGCCATTGTATTTTATGCTGCTTTTAACTTTTTGAAAATATATATATGATAAACAGATGAGTAAATGGAAAGCATGGGAGGAAGAGACTCGGACACTTCATCATCAGATTGCCAATGGTAACCTATATTGTTTTTCTATGTTATTTTCATTGCGCTATGTATTAAGATGGCCCTCCTTAGCTACTCCAGTGATTTGTTATTGTTATAGTCACATTTGCTCCAACTATTGTACCTATGCAATGCAAGTCATAGCAGTGACTGCAGCGAAGGCTAGAATGAAATTACTGGCATTCTTAACTGTTACTGAATTTTAAAATAATGGAGCAATCTTCATTCCATATTGAATATAGGCTGCCTGATCAAGGTCTACTATCCTTTTTTACTAGACTCATGAAGACAATTCCACAAGATGCAATGAATGATCTCAAAGCCTATACTGCACAGATAATGTGACAAAAACATCAGCACAAAAAATTATTGGAACCTCATTCATCTTTACAGTTATCATTATGCATTTGATAATTTTTTTATAAGTTTTATATCTGTATTCCAGACAGAAAGTATCACGTTTATTTTTTGACCAACATCAAACTACAGTTTCATCAAACTAGATGGTTAAAGGAATTTATATATGCAAGACATCCTACAGAAGTATAAATTCTAATCATAAACAAACAGACACAGCATCAAATTCCAAAATGTATCTATATAATATTTATTTTAATGATAATTTCATATGTACAGATGCTAGGAGGTTTCGGCTTACCCACCAAACATCTTTTGGGAGACGTCATCTTAAGTTCTGGAGTAATCACCCCCTCTTACTTTGGCTGGTGAGTAGAATATCAGCACCTAACCTGCAGCAATTAGCTCAATATAAGTGCCAAATGACATGAATAAATTCTCAAAGGTGAATGAAATCTAATGAATTTCAGCGCATAGTTTCAATACGTCTATTTTTACATCTTCTTTCATCCCCTTCTTCTTTCAAGCATGTGACACTATTTTGAGGAATTCAAAAGTTTCAAATGCATAGGCAAACTACTTTGTGCCAAAATGCAGTCTGATTCATTAGCGTAAATTGCAAAAGATTCTACCTCAAAAAACATGGGGGGTGCCCGCGCGGGGTGGTTGGGGGCGGGGGGGGGTGTGGGTGGGGTGGGGGNTATGGTTCCAAAGACACTAATGACATTTTCTATTCTTTCTATTCTTTAGGCTTGCTTTGCTCGACAATTCAGTGGTTCAGTCTCAAAAACTGATTACTTAACTCTTCGCAATGGGTTCATTATGGTAAGTCAGATCATCAAGACAATTTAGCTGAGAAGAAAGCATGTAAAGCTATGGATACAATCTTAACTATAAGAAATGTAAAAAGCTTTAGGCATTGACCTTTTGGCAGTAATAAACATGTCAAACAAAACACTGAATCTGTTCACAATGTGGTCAGGCCAGAATAGAGCAAGCCTTATGAGTTCAAAAACCCAAGTGAGATGTCAATATTCCTTCAAAGCTTAGAACTGAATTTCCTTGGTTGGTTATGCAGGCCAATGTGGCTGCAGGCAGCGATTTCAACTTCCACAAACTTCTTACCAGGACTTTTGATGATGATTTTGAGCAGGTTGTTGGAATCAGGTAAAGACAATTGCAAAATATAAAATTCATACCAGATTGACTAGATCCGTGTACATGACAAGTATAAATTACAAAAATATAAGAAGCAAACTAAAATAGTGATGACAAGATATAGGACAATAATTCAAGCTATAAGATTTTTTAGTTCACTCTTGCAGATTCTACATCTGGATCTTTCCCATACTATTCATATTTTTCAGCGCAAATGGTAAGCAAATGAATCGAATATAGTTTTCTTATGTTTTTATAATTTTGAATGACCATATTTCAGAGGTGTAGTGGTATTTTGCAAAAATAAGTCACATTCTTTTAACACTGTTCTACTTCCGTTTTTGCAGAATTTTATAATTACTATTGGCTACCTTTTATTCCCCTAGTGGTGAGATCAATCAACAATATTATGTAACACTTTGTTAATATCATGCTTGATGAAATCAAATTATTATTTTTTATTTATTTTTTTACCTGATGTTGCTTTTGTCCGCTATCAATTTTATATGAAGATTGTTCTGGTTGTGGGGACAAAGCTGGAAGTCACAATAACCAAAATGTGTATGGAGAGTTGCAAGGAGAACCCTGTGACTCGAGGAACTTTTCTTGTGAAGCCTAGTGATGATTATTTCTGGTTTGGTCGACCCAATTGGCTTCTCCATCTCCTCCAGCTCAACCTGATCCAGGTATAGAATATCATAAACATTGGTTATACACATCTAATTGAAACAAAGGCATATCAATTTTAATTTTTCCCCCTAGAATCCTACAACTTAGAGATCTAGACCATCCATGCATCTCCTTATGCGAGTCCCCATGTAATCTGACAGCCAGAATCCTTCCATAACAGGTGGTCCCTTTTGAACTCATAAGTAGACTTGAAGTACAGAGGCATAATATATTCAACATTAATATGAATATTCATGTAGTGAAACAACACAACTAGAGACTCTATCTACATTATCTTATATCCTACCTTTTCTTTAAATCCAAACATCAAAGTGTAATGAAGGAACCAAAATTCATAAAATAAGTTGCCATATCTTTTCCAGATCAATATAGAGAGTAGTCTTCTTGCACATTGAAATTAATGCGACTTACCCTTAATCGTAGAATGGATATTAACTTCCCCTTCAATGAAAAAAGACAGGTATTATGAAAATCAATGAAGATTAACCATTCCTATATCAGCACAAATTCATGTAAAATTTTGCAATTATATATGAACAGAAATTGAACATTTTTGGAAAGTCCACTTGACTTTGAATGAGTGCTCATAAATTAGCATATGCTTCTTGAACATAGACAAAGGGAAGTTTATCCTTAATGGATTTCTACATACGTGATAAAATCCTAAAAGCTGATGTATTTTTTGCAGAACTCCTTTCAGTTGGCATTTTTCATCTGGACATGGGTAGGTATCTTAAGTTTGTAAACTCAAGATTTTTACATCCTAAGCTGACTCATTGCCAATAACAGTACGAGTATGGCCTAAGGTCTTGCTTCAATGAAAAAACGGAGGACTTCACCATAAGAATTACCATGGGCATGGCTGTGCAGCTCATTTGTGGTTATGTCACCCTGCCTCTTTACGCACTTGTTACCCAGGTACAAACATATCCCTTCCCTATGCTAACAGGAATACTGGAATCCAATAGATGATGGGCTGCTGTATTATAAATTTATAATGTAAAACATTTGTATTCACAAACAAGTTACTAAATATTTATTAATGAGATAGAGAGAGTTTTAAATTGAATATATAGAAGATAATGGAACCAATTCCTAAAGTCCAAAAAAATGAAATAATATATATATATATATAGATAGTTAGATAGATAGATAGATGGATAGATATGCAGGCTACAAAAACAGACAGACTCTATTACCAAAAATTAGTATGAGAATTCTAATTTTAATGTATCAACAAAATGCAAACTAGTATTTCTAGTGAATGAGGTTTAAAAAAATCTAGAATCAGGGTAACATTGTAAGCAATTCCATGATTACAACAATAGTAGAAACAATGTACCAGCAAAGGAATGTTAGAACCAAACTAGTAAGATTCGGAGCCTAAGATTGACACTTTTCCATAGAGTCAAAAACAAGGGGTTTACACCCTTGATGTGTAGAAGATTTATAGAACTAACTTTAAAATTTTCTGGTGCCATGAAATAATAACTTTGAACAGACCAAGTTTGGTTGCTCCTTCATCAGAAAGTTATTGCTCCAGTAATCAACTAAAACAGTCCAAAATTGTGTCAAAAGGTTCCTAAAGGTAAAGAAAGCTAAAGTTGTATTGAAGGCCGCAGTTAAAATTCTTTAAGCATGGGCAGCTCCACAGGCTACATTACACTTATCATGTCATCTGGTGTCAAAAGGCTTTGTGTGAATACAAAGGAATGACAACAATAGAATTAACACACACGCACATATTTCACATCTTAACAGACACATAAAGATTGAGTTGGGTTGTAACTTGTAACTTCAATTGATTTTTTTTTTGGAATGTGGTTAATGACTGTCACAGATGGGCTCTAGCATGAAGACCGCAGTGTTTACCGAGCGCATAGTTAGAGGTCTCAAAAATTGGCAGAAGAATGCCAGACGCAGTCTTTCCAAAAATGGATCCACTTCAAGTATACACTCATTAAATTCATTGCCTCCTGACACTGCTGACACTTCAATAACAGGAATACAAAGGAAAAATCTCCCAGACTATGAACACCGTCCTCCATTAGCAGTCATGAGCCCTTCTTCCTCAGCCCCAGAAATCACAGAACAGGAAGTGCATTCCTCCAATACTCCTAACCCGGCTATAACAATCCTTACAACTACAGAAATCACTAAAGAGGAAGCAAATCCAGTGATCATAACCAGAGGAACCTATGATGGTGAAATCTCCTTTGGGAGCAGCTGGAAAGAACTAGAAATTAGTAGGGACACTGGAGAAATCACTTCCATCACTGAAGAAGATGCCTCTGGCATATTATCTGTCTTCAATCACCAGCACATTGATAATGACATATAATAATTTCTGCACCCGCTAATGTATATAACTTTACTTTCCAAGAAATTTATAAATATTCTTTCTCCAACTCCCATTTTGCAGCATCTCATAAATTAGGGACTTAGAAGCGCCACAATCCTATAGTGCGAGATGCAATTTATTCAAGGAACATACCACAATCACAACACAGCAACGAAAAAACAACAACAATTTTTTAGTTAAAAAAAAAAAAAAAACTAGCCACTCTGGTCTGATTTTCCAAGATGCATAATTAACTCAAATGAATGAGGTCTCAGCAATGTCATGTCATGTAACATTCTAGTACATACATACATGCAAATAAGAGAGCCAATTATGATGCATTACCGTTTAATTAATCAATTACAAAAGCACCCCAGATAGCAGTTTTAACTTTTAAGTAACCTTAATATCACATTTAAATAGACTAAATCCAAAGCCAGAACTCCAAATCATTTTCCCAAATGCCAACATTGGGTTTGGGTTATTAAGAATATACCCATTTCAAATTTTAGAACCAAATTCAGCTTTGGACCAATTGTTGGAAGTAGGAAAAACCAAGATAATCTCATTCTATGTTAAACCATAAATTGAATCAGAATTTCCAATTTCCTAGAAAACCCACCCAAGAAAATCCACAGATACAGGGGGTGTTTGGTAGAGTAATTTGAAAATTGTTGTTTATTATTTTTTGAAATACGTGTGGGTAAAAAAGTGTGTTGAAATGCGTGAAATGCTGTTTAAAAACTAAAAAATGTTGTTTAAAATGGCAAACCAAACGGGGCCACAACATTCAAGGGCTAGAATCTTAAAATATAAAACAAGACACAGAATAACATTAACAATGGAAAAGCAATGCAATGCAATACCCAAAAAAGATAGCATTTCTCAAATGGGCTTCATGAAATTCCATATTCTCTCTCTTCAATGTGCACGCACACCCAACTTTCAGAATTAGGGCTTATCAACCTGGTTGTGGATTGGAGTGGATGTTTTAACTAGGGGTGTCAATGTTCGAACCAACCCGCGAACACGACACGAACCCGACACGGGTTTTTTCGGGTTAGGGTTAGGCCTTAATGGGTTTGGGTCATAAACAGGTCGACCCGAAAGTAACACGATAAGAAACGGGTCATAAACGGGTTAACCCGCGTAACCCACAATAGACATGTTTGACATGTCAATTATTTGTATCAACTCAAAATAACTCACTTAACACAAACCGTTTAACTCATATAACAAATAAATATTTATTTTATTTTAGATTTGTCAAATACCTTTTATATCGAACATATATTTTAAATTTAAAAAGAAAAGTAAGTAATTATAAAAATTTACAAGGGATATAATTTGAAATTGAAACTTTACAGACCTTAGAATTACTAATACTTTTTTTTTTTGGTGGCATAGAACTTACACGAATGAAATTGGATGAGCTTGTGGAAGATGTTATGAATTTGGACATCTAAAATTTTGCAAGCATGTAGAATATAATAAGAACATGTAATCCAACAATTAAATTTTCAAAATTCATACTTAATATAAAAATATATGATAAGTTTGTAAAGTTACTCTCCTTTATTCAGTTTATGGGAGCCTTCTTTTCTTTTCTTTTTTTTATTAAAATATAGAAAGGGGACGTAAAATTTGAGTAACGTTATAAGTACAATAATAGTGAATCTCACTAATAAAATTCATAATAATAGGATCTACTATTTGTCTTAAATAAGAGATCAAAAGAATATGTCACTATTCAATCTTGGAATATTGCGTAATTTTTCAAATATAAAACCTTAGATATTCTAACTAAGTTCACCTATGTGAATTACAATTTTTTTTTTTTAAAAAAAAAAATCAATAAAATTTTGCAAGCATGTAGAATATAATAAGAACATGTAATCCAACAATTAAATTTTCAAAATTCATACTTAATATAAAAATATATGATAAGTTTGTAAAGTTACTCTCCTTTATTCAGTTTATGGGAGCCTTCTTTTCTTTTCTTTTTTTTATTAAAATATAGAAAGGGGACGTAAAATTTGAGTAACGTTATAAGTACAATAATAGTGAATCTCACTAATAAAATTCATAATAATAGGATCTACTATTTGTCTTAAATAAGAGATCAAAAGAATATGTCACTATTCAATCTTGGAATATTGCGTAATTTTTCAAATATAAAACCTTAGATATTCTAACTAAGTTCACCTATGTGAATTACAATTTTTTTTAAAAAAAAAAAAAATCACTCCTATCCAAAAAATAAAGAGATTTACTCATATGATTGTATTGACCAAAACAATTAAATCAATATTATTTTTTAATGACAATTAAATTCAACCATATGGCTCATTGATGTGGGTTCCAATTAGCTCAACTGGTAAAGTCTTTGATGGTTGTATAAAAGATTTGAGGTTCAATCATCGCCTACACCAAAATTGATTAGTGTCTTAGTCTAATAATAAACAGCTATTATCAAGAGCGGACATCATAGGTTGAAACTCTCTCTCAATATATATATATATATATATATATGTGGCTCATTGAAAAATAAAAATAAAAAATACCACATGGGTGAATTTAATTGGGGACTTCACGTACAACACCTTAATAACTATACTTAAGTTATTGGATTGACTGATACATGAAATCAATGTTATCTTTTTAAGGACAATTAAATTCAAACATATAGTTTTTTTTTTTTTTTTTGTATGGGAAATACTGTAAACTTTTATTAAACCATAGAAAAACTATTTACATCTTGTAGAAGAGCTTGTACAATGAAACAAGGATCCTCTTCTAACCAAATTCAAAAGTCATCTATGCCTTGGGCATATTTTGCTAATAATTGAGCCAGCTTATTTCCTTGCATACGAACATGGGAGAACTCAACCTGTCGAAACTCCTTAAAAGCTGATAAGGAGTTGTATACGATGGCAGCCACAAACAAGGGAGGAGCAGAGAGTTCCTTTAAAGCATTGGTCACTAGCAGAGAATCACTTTCGAGAATAAAGTCTTAAATGAGGAGGTCTTTCGCAAATTGTAGTCCAGTCTCCACAGCCTTCGTTTCTACTTCTACAACTTTAAGAGGGGCCCAAATCTTCTTACTAAGAGCACCAATAGTGTTACCATCCACATCTCGAGCCAAGACACACACACACACACCAGCAACTTTTTGTGAAGCAAACACAGCCCCATTAATATTAATTTTGAACTTATTCCATGGTGGTGGCTTCCAGAACGCAGGCTGAACATTATGTGGCTTTTTAGGGTCTTTAACACATGCCTGATACTCAGCTAGGTACTCCAAAGCATCATTAACAATCTTATTTGTGCTTTTCTTCACACCTCCAGTTCGAACTTCATTTCGAGTTGTCTATAGAGCCCATGCCACAATGACCAATCTTTCTATCTGCAAGGCGTTCCAATTTGCCTCAAAGACTCCATACCATAACATATCCATGAAAGAGTGGAACTGGATGTTTGTATGAGTTAGGAAGATCTAGAACAGGGCCCAAGCTTCGCGCACCCATTCACACTCCCAAAACAGATGACTAGACGTCTCTAAACCTAATTGGCAAATCTCACAAGTACCTTCAACAAACACTTTCCTCCTTACTAAGTTTTCTTTGGTGGGAAGAATATCTTTGCATGCCCTCTAAGCAAAGTGACGGACCTTGTGAGGGGTGTTAATCTTCCACAGGAGCTTCCAAAATTTCCTTTGTCTACTATCATTTGAAGTAGCCCCATCCATACTTTCAGAGGCCAAGTCCATCGCAATTTTATAGGCACTTCAAACACTGAACCTGCTATTATTTGTTTAAGCCCATTCATGCTTATCTTCAGGTAGCTTAGAGCTTAGGGCAATGTTAAAAATCTCATCAGCTTTATGTGGAAGGAAAATGCTTCAGACAAGCTCTATTCTCCATGTCCTAGAATTTGGTTCAATTAACTCCCTAACCCGAGCCTCCATAGGTAGACCAACAGGGGGGAGACTACCTTATACGTGGAGGGAGTGGGGATCCACTTGTCCATCCAAATCCGGATGCTGTCACCATTGCCTACCTGCCACCGTATTCCTATTTTTACTATATTCTGCCCAACCATAATGCTCCTCCAAGAAAACGAAGGGTTTGCACCCAAACTAGCTTGAAGAAAGTCACATCTAGGGAAATACTTAGCCTTGAAAACTTGATATAGCAGTGAATCTCCACCCAGTTGTAACCTCCAACCTTGTTTTGCTAACAAAGCAACGTTGAACTGCTTTAGTTGTTTAAACCCCATACCACCTTGAGATTTGGGGTGCAAAGTTTGTCTCAACTAATCCAGACAATCTTCCTCTCCTCCTTCTATTGCCCCTACCAAAAATTCCTCATAAGGCTAGTCATTTCCTCATAAAGTGAATCTGGGATCTTGAAATAACTCATAGCATATGTCGGAATTGCCTAAGCCACCGCTTTAATCAAAATTTCCTTCCTTGCTTTTGAAAGTAGTTTTTTCTTCCAACCAACCAGTTTTTTGGCCAGTTTTTCCTTGATCTCCTTGAAAGAGTTCTTATTCTTCCCCACCAGAGAAGGCAAACCCAAATATTTTTCATGTTGCTTTATAACTTGTGCCCCATATCTAGCCTTTATCTTTTCTTGGACTTCTTTAGCTGTATTATTGCTAAAATAGAGCGAAGTCTTCGCCTTATTTAATTGTTGCCCTGACGCTTCTTTATAGACCTTCAGAATTCTCTAGAGTGCATCATATTCACCAATGGTAGTTTGGCAAAAAATAACACTATCATCTGCAAAAAATAGGTGAGATAGACAAGGACCATTTCTGCATACAGAGATGCCTTCCATGGACCCATTGGCAACAACTTTCTTAATCAAGGTTGATAAACCCTCAACACAAAGAAGGAAGCCATAAGGAAAAAGTGGATCACCTTGTCTAAGACCTCTCGTTGGGGAGATGTGGCCTTTGGGCTTACCATTGATTCTGATAGAGTAAGTCACAGAGGAGACACATTACAGCATAAGATTCTGTCATCTTAGATGAAAACCCAATTTCTCCATAATTTTATCCAAACACACCCATTTCACCCTATCATAAACTTTGCTCATGTCTAGTTTTAGACCCATCTTCCCCTTCTACCCCGTTTTCCTTTGGCTGATATGATGCATTGTTTCAAAAACAACTAATATATTGTCAGTGATGAGTCTGCCATTGACAAAAGCACTTAGAGTATCACTAATGATAGCTGGGATAATTTTCTTCAACCTGTTAGCAAGAGTCTTGGCAACCATTTTATACACCATATTACATAAACTGATATGTCTATATTTAGTTACTCTCTAAGGCCTATTTACTTTAAGGATTAAAACAATTTGAGTTTCATTGAAATTAGGAGGAATAACACCAAAATTAAGGAAATCAAGGATAGTTTTAGTTACTACATTACTCACAGTCAGCCAAAAATGTTGGTAGAACAGGGGTGGCATGCCATCAGGTCCTAGGACTTTTAGAGGGTACATCTGCTTCAGTGCTTGGAAGACCTCACTAGGTTGAAACTCCTTTATCAATTGATCATTCATGTGCCTAGACACTTTCGATTAGACTACTTCCAAAATCTCATTGAAGTCTGTGGGGTTGGTTGAGGAGAAAAGTTTTGAATAATACACCACAAGTACCTTCTCAATTTCAATTTCGGCCTCCTCTTCTTGCCAAACATCATTTGAATCCAGAATCCCTTCAATTAAGTTTTTTTGTAAACGAGAAGATGCCTTTGCATGGAAGAAGCTTGTATTGCGATCCCCTTCTTTAAACCAGTCTACTCGAGATCTTTGTTTCCACATGATAGCCTCTTTCTCAAGCCAAGAATTGAGCTCCACTCTGGTCTCCCTCATATTTTTTATTACATCTGAACTAGTTGGCTGCATCTCTAAACATTCCAAGAGCTTTTGAAGCTGACCTATTTCCTTTCCCACGTGCCTAAACTCATCCCGATTCCATGCCTGTAATCTATTCTTGCATGAATTCAAACACGACAACAAGGGATGTGAAGAAGCAACCACCAATCCCTCATTCCATGCTTTTAACACAATTTCCTCACACTTGGAGTCTTTCAACCACATGGACTCAAATCTAAAACACCTTATAGATTTAGCCCGTTTCCTTTCAGCCACCATCTATAGAATCAGAGGACAATAATCCGATGTAGATGAGGACTTATGTAATAGCTTTGCCGAAGGAAACTTTGAAGCCCAGTCTGAACTCACCAATGATCTATCTAGTCTTTCTCTTATCTGATAACCATCACTTCTTTGATAGATCCAAGTGAATTTAGGCCCAATATACTCCACCTCATTAAGCCCACAAGAATTAATAACATTATTGAAGCGGGCCATTTGTTGTTTGGGCCATGAAGCACCACCTTCGTTTTCTAAAGCCCTCCTAATTTCATTAAAATCCCCAATAATTAACCAAGGCAAGGGAGACACACCAGAGAGAGAAGTGAGGAGTTGCCATGATTCCACCCTTCTTGAAGTATCCAAATTGCCATAAAACCCTGTCATATGCCATTTTGTGGAAGTACTTTCCTCGTTAACAATACCATCAATATGGGACAAAGAAGAGCTCAGGATCTACATCTTATTTTATGAATTCCAAAATAAAATGTCAGTCCACCACTTGAACCATCACTAGGAACTACATGACTCTCTTTAAAACCACACCAATCTCTAATCACCTTCATCCAATCTACATCTGACTTTGTTTCCATTAAGAAAACAATTTTGGGCTTCTCTAACCTAATAACCTTCTTCAAGACACTAACTGTCTGAGGGTTCCCAAGCCCTCAACAGTTCTAGCTTAAGAGATTCATTAGGCTCGGTGGGGTTGCTTAGCAACCTCCGCTGCTCCTAAATGTGTAGCAAAGAGAGAACTCAGGATTTTAGTCTCCTCTTTTAATTTCATCTTCTTTTCCTTTTCGTTCACATCTCCATCCAGATTGTTCACTGTAGAGTTCTTCCTTTTAGGCCCTAAATCAGTCTCACCCATGTCATAATCTCTAGCAATAGTCTAGTACCCTTTTTCGTTTCTTTGTTAGCATCTTGTCCACATATATCTTTCCTTCCCTCTGTCAACATCCCCTCGCCTATCTCTTTTGGTTTTTTTGGGCTTTTATTCTTATCCTTTGGTTCAGCCCAACCCATTGTGAAGCTCACACTACCTACTCCATTGACTTTGAAATTGGACACATGATTGTCTTCTAGCTCTAGACACTTACCCACATTTTCTACGTTCAAAACAACACTACCACTGTTATACAGTTTAGTGCCGCCCCCCTTAATCTCCTTAATGATCTCGGTGACAACAGGATCAAATACATTCCCAACATTCAAAATCTCCTTATCAATATCCTTTATCAGTGCCTCAAAATCCATACCTGTTTCTATTCAAAATTGAGTTTCCATTGATCTCAGGATCACATAGATTTGAATTTGTGAACACCGAAGAACTCACCCTCAGCACCACTATACTTCCTTGCCTTTCCAACATCATCTCCACCATTCCACCCTCCCTTGTCAACCATGGATAAGTATCATGTTTCACCTATTAAGTCCTACTCTCTGACTACCCAGCCCTAGACGAAGTTTGTGACCCTTTCTGTTCATAACCCTTAACCTTATTGTATTGACGGCGCACTGGACTAAATTGGGAGGCCCGTATCCAATGCCCGTACTGTTGGTGCTCCACTGTAAGGGAACTTTTACTCTTCAGCCACACTTCGCAATCTTTGTTGTCGTGCAATAACATTCCACACCAAAAGCAAATGTTTGGCAGCCGTTCATATAGGAAAGCCACCCACCCTTCAGCCTCTTCATCAACACTAATCTTTCTTCCTTGACAAAGGGGGCAGGTAACATCAACCTTAACCCTAACCCGCATGAAGGTACCTTCTTTCATCTCTATTGGATCGTTGGACTTGATAATTGGACTGATAGTTTCGCCAGTAAACTCCAACATCTCTGGAGTCATGAACTTAAAGGGAAGATCATGAATCTAAACCCAAAAATCATAGACTTTATACTCCAACTCTTTTATAGCCTTGCTACCATTAAACCATTGTAGAATCACTAGATGTCAATCAAATGACCAAGGTTCACCCTGAAGGACCTTTTCTGCATCGACTTCTAATTCAAACTCAAAAAGTAGAATATTATTCCTAGCATTACTAACACAAAAGCTCTCCTTTGTTCTCCACAATGGTCGAAATGTACGTGCCACCGCTTCCACATTCAAAGTTCTCTTCGTAAGGAATTTCGCAGCCAACACATATTCCTCCTTGGTTAGTTTCTTCAGCAACACCACCCTCTCTCCTTCCTTCGCCAATAGAGACAGACCGTCACACTTCCTTGTTAGCTTCTCCATACCCACGCTCAAGAGTAATAACTCTTACAAGAAGGAAAACCTCAATAGAACCCTACTAGCACACGAGATGCTATAGGGAAAACTGTCTTTCTCAAGGAGAAAGGGAACTAGGGATACTACAGTCTAGGGTTAGAGAGAAACCCTAGGCCGAGAACTTTCGAACTTAGGCGTCCCATTAAGGAGAAATTTAATAAGCACCATTGCATTAAACATATAGTTCATCGATCAAAGCATCTACACAGGTAAATTTAATTGGGAACTTCAACTAAATAACTATATATAAGTTTTTCCAAATTTTCATAATAATTGAATTTGTAAGTTTTTATCAGGGACTATCATTAACATTACCTTATTATTTTCTACTAGTAATTAACCAACTCAAAAGTTGTGAAATATTTTGAGAAATTTATTGTGACTATATAGAGCTATTGCCTTAAACTTATCCCAAAACTTTGGACCAATTCTTTTTATTTCTTAAAAAAAAAAAAATGACAACCCAAAACTTCCTAGTTATATTAGAAGAGTAAATCGTATTTAAAAATATATATATATATATATTATTAGAAGAGTAATTAAATCCAAAGATATAGTTTAAATAGACCATAAATTATAGGGGTGTTGGTATGTCCTAATTTTGACAGATAATATATGTCTCTAAAATAATGTCTCCCAGTATCATTCTGAGGCCTCCCAAGTCCCTACCCCACTACCCCCAAAAAATATATTTCACAAAAAAGCTACTTAATTTAGAGACTTGAAAATGTGTGACCACTGAATAATATCTAAAAGTTTCTATAAAAAAAAAAAAAAAAAAAAAAGAAAAATATCTAAAACGTTTAAAATGATCCAATATGATTATTTACTGGTGTGAAAAAGATTTTTTTTTTCTTGGTGTGAAAAAGCATCACTAACTGTATAATTAAGAAATTTTTACGCAATTATTGCTTTCGAATAGTTTACTTATAAATAAAGTATAAAATTTTCCTTCAAATTAGTTAGTTTGAAATCTATTTTAACTATTGTGTGACGTTTTCTATGATTATCTACATGTATCTTGATTACATGATGAGTAAGTTATCTAAATTAGTTATGTGACAGTTAAATATATTATAGGGTTAAGAAAAAGCATATGATCAATTTAATTGTAATGTGAAAGGTTGAATGAATTTTCCTTTGAACCCATTTGAAAATTTCTTTATAAGCAATCTTAATTATGACATCTGAACCAAAATTTTAAACAAATTATGTACTTTCATGTTCTATGTAAACGAATGGTAGAGGGACTTACAACTCTCTCTCTCTCTCTCTCTCTCAAAAGAAACTAGAATCAAGTTGTTAAAAAAAAAAAAAAATATTGGACTATTCCCTTTTTTCTCTGCTCTCGTCTCCCTAACCTAGCTTAGGGTGGCGAGACTGTAGAACCTTTTATCTTCCATTAGGAGTGATAATCTTTCCCTCCATTGACACTGTTGATAGTAGGGCTAGTGGTCTCTTTTCTTGGGGTGGGGAGATAGCAATCTTTTCTTGTTTTTTCGCTTTGTTCAACTGTTGATCTTTGTGTAATAGAGGAAATTCTGAACGACTGGAAACGATTCTCCCTTTTGGAGGAAGAAGACAGCAATGTTACACTGGATGATGCAAACAATGATGCCAAAGAAGTGATACTAGCAGGGAAGTTTATGACAAGAAGGGCGCTGAGTATCGAGGCGGTTGGAAGAACTCTCAAGCCGCTGTGGAAAACAATTAAACGGCTTCGAAATTCGAGATGTAGGAAATCATGTACTGCTTTTTGTGTTTGATAATGAGAATGAGGCTGAAAGGGTTTTAGCAACTGAACTGTGGACTTATGATAAACATCTCATTATTTTATCTTGCTATGATGGATCCTGCCCCATTCAGAGAATTAGATTCCATACAGTCAAATTCTGGGTTTAACTCCATGGTCTCCCAGTGAACAAACTAAATGAGAGGACAACCTATGGGATAGGGAGAAGTATTGGGGAAGTATCAAGAGCCTCATAGCCCGGTGAGTTAATTGGAGGTAGCATTTTAAGAACCAGGGTAGGTATTAATGTCACGAGACCCCTTAGCAGAGGACGTAAAGTTCTTCTTGGCTATGAAAGAGAGGTTTGGGTGAATTTTAAGTATAAGAAGATCCCAAAATTTTGTTACTGGTGTGGAATGGTGTCCCACGATGCAAAGGAATGTAATGTTTGGCTATTCAATAAGGGTTCGTTGTCATTGGATCAGCAAGAATATGGTACATGGCTTTGGGCCGATCCTTTTTCAGTAGGGTAGAAGTCTTTCATGTTTATACCAGGCACAAGCGGTGATTTTGGTGGGGAAGATATCCTTGGGAAGACCGGACGTGATACTGAAGAGAGGTCATAAGGGGCGGTGCCGTCGTAGGAGGTTGTCACAAACTTGGTTGACCTCGAACCTTCCGAGGATAATCAAAATTCAGAAAATCCGGGTATTGCGGCTACTTTCAATCAAACTTCCCATGTAGGAAGTGATTAAGCAAATGGCTCCTCTAAAAGCTCCCGTTCTGGATGATGACAGTCTTCTCTTTTGCAGGGCCACATAACAGGAATGCAATAATATTTTGGAGATACTAGATGTGTATAGGAGGTGTTCTGGACAACAGATCAACGGGAATAAAACCACCATCTTCTTTAGTAAGTTTACTTCTGAAGAAGCTAGAGTGCACATCAAACAAGCCTTGGGGGTGTTGGAGATCAAGCAGTATGAGAAATATCTAGGGCTACCATCTTTTGTGGGGAGAAGAAAGAAAGCCAGTTTCAACTTTATCAAGGAGAAGATTTGGAGAAAATTGCAAGGATGGGAGGAAAATTACTCTTACAGGCCGGGAGAGAGATCTTGATCAAAGTAGTAGTGCAAGCAATACCCACTTACACCATGAGTTGCTTCAAACTTCCCCTTGGTCTTTGCAATGAATTGGAGAGTCTAATAAGAAAATTTTGGTGGGGTCAACGAGGAGACAGGCGCAAGATTCATTGGGTAAAATGGGAGACTCTTACTCAACCCAAGTTTGCAGGGGGCATGGGGTTTAAAGATTTGGCCCTTTTTAATGTGCTTTGTTAGCCAAACAAGCTTGGCGTCTTCTTCACAATAAGGAATCGCTTTTGCATAAAGTTTTCAAAAGTAAATTTTTCCCTACTTGTTCATTTATGGAAGCCTCAGATAATTCAAGCGGCTCATATGCTTGGTGTAGTCTTTTCAAGGGTAGGGAAGTGTTGTGGAGAGGGGCTCGATGGAGAGTGGGCATTGGAGAGACCATCAAGATTTGGGATTATCTGTGGCTACCTAGCTTGGAGCACCCACGAATATTATCCCCAGTCATAGATGGTTTACAGGAAGCTACAGTAGATTGTCTCATCAACCCCACATCTAGAAGCTGGGATAAGGATATATTGTTTGGCTATTTTGCTCCCATGGAAGCTGACCTGATCTTAGAAATTCCACTCAGCCCAACCAATGTTGAGGATAACCTTATTTGGCCTCATGTACCTAACGGTGTCTATTTTGTAAAGTCCGGCTACAGGTTTCTTGCCAAAGAAAAAACAACCCCTTTGCTAGCTCATTACTCCCACAGTGAAGCCACAAGTATTTGGAGTTGTATATGGAGGCTTTCGGTTTCAAACAAAGTCAAAAACTTTCTTTGGAGGGCTTGCAGGGAAGCTCTGCCAGTCAAGAAGAATCTGGTCCGTAGAAGAGTCCTCGATGAAGACATTTGCTGCCATTGTAATATGAAGGCCAAGGATGGTTACCATGCTTTGTGGGACTGTTCTGAGCTTCCGGCCATTTGGGAAACTGACGTTATGTGGCTGTTTTACAGGTCAAAGAAGTTCTCTAATTTTTTCGAGCTTGCAAGATTCGTGTTGGAGAAAGACAAACAATTTGAGCTGTTTGCGTCGATCACGTGGACAATCTGGTCTCGACGGAACCAAATTCGAACTAGCAATAAGCCATTCCCGTTATCTCAGGTTATATCTTCAGCTAAGCAAATGCTCCAGGAGTTTATCGAGGTGCATCTAGTAGCTCTAGTGTAGGCTTCATCCACTCAATAGTCTCGGCCAAAGTGGGAGCCTCCTCCACCATCGCTCCTTAAGATTAATTTCGATGGTGCGATCTTCAAAGAAACAGAGGAAGCTGGGTTAGGAGTGGTTGTCTGGGATTCTCACGGTTTGGTGCTTGCGTCCTTGGCAGAGAAGATCAAGCTTCCATTATCCTCAAACGAAGTCGAAGCTCTAGCAGCTGTTCGAGCTATCACCCTTGCTATGGACCTCAACCTACCCTCTTTTATTGTCGAGGGAGACTCGGAGGTGGTTATTTTAGCCTTAAGAAGGGAAGAGGAATCTCTAGCATCTTTTGGTCATCTTATTTCTTCAATTAAGCACTATTTAATTTCTTGTAATTGCATTTCTTTCTCTCACACCCAGAGGACGGGGAATTCAGTCGCTCACTTTTTAGCAAAACTTGCGAAAACTATTGATGGTGTTTCTGTGTGGATGGAGGATGTTCCACCACAAGTTGCTGATGTACTTTTAACTGATTGTGGCTGATTTCAATTTGTACAATTTGGAGCCGGATTCTCAAAAAAAAAAAAAAAAAAAAAAACTAGAGTCTTTGGATTTAATTACTCTTCTAATAATATATATATATATATATTTTTAAATACGATTTACTCTTCTAATATAACTAGGAAGTTTTGGGTTGTCATTTTTTTTTTTTTAAGAAATAAAAAGAATTGGTCCAAAGTTTTGGGATAAGTTTAAGGCAATAGCTCTATATAGTCACAATAAATTTCTCAAAATATTTCACAACTTTTGAGTTGGTTAATTACTAGTAGAAAATAATAAGGTAATGTTAATGATAGTCCCTGATAAAAACTTACAAATTCAATTATTATGAAAATTTGGAAAAACTTATATATAGTTATTTAGTTGAAGTTCCCAATTAAATTTACCTGTGTAGATGCTTTGATCGATGAACTATATGTTTAATGCAATGGTGCTTATTAAATTTCTCCTTAATGGGACGCCTAAGTTCGAAAGTTCTCGGCCTAGGGTTTCTCTCTAACCCTAGACTGTAGTATCCCTAGTTCCCTTTCTCCTTGAGAAAGACAGTTTTCCCTATAGCATCTCGTGTGCTAGTAGGGTTCTATTGAGGTTTTCCTTCTTGTAAGAGTTATTACTCTTGAGCGTGGGTATGGAGAAGCTAACAAGGAAGTGTGACGGTCTGTCTCTATTGGCGAAGGAAGGAGAGAGGGTGGTGTTGCTGAAGAAACTAACCAAGGAGGAATATGTGTTGGCTGCGAAATTCCTTACGAAGAGAACTTTGAATGTGGAAGCGGTGGCACGTACATTTCGACCATTGTGGAGAACAAAGGAGAGCTTTTGTGTTAGTAATGCTAGGAATAATATTCTACTTTTTGAGTTTGAATTAGAAGTCGATGCAGAAAAGGTCCTTCAGGGTGAACCTTGGTCATTTGATTGACATCTAGTGATTCTACAATGGTTTAATGGTAGCAAGGCTATAAAAGAGTTGGAGTATAAAGTCTATGATTTTTGGGTTTAGATTCATGATCTTCCCTTTAAGTTCATGACTCCAGAGATGTTGGAGTTTACTGGCGAAACTATCAGTCCAATTATCAAGTCCAACGATCCAATAGAGATGAAAGAAGGTACCTTCATGCGGGTTAGGGTTAAGGTTGATGTTACCTGCCCCCTTTGTCAAGGAAGAAAGATTAGTGTTGATGAAGAGGCTGAAGGGTGGGTGGCTTTCCTATATGAACGGCTGCCAAACATTTGCTTTTGGTGTGGAATGTTATTGCACGACAACAAAGATTGCGAAGTGTGGCTGAAGAGTAAAAGTTCCCTTACAGTGGAGCACCAACAGTACGGGCATTGGATACGGGCCTCCCAATTTAGTCCAGTGCGCCGTCAATACAATAAGGTTAAGGGTTATGAACAGAAAGGGTCACAAACTTCGTCTAGGGCTGGGTAGTCAGAGAGTAGGACTTAATAGGTGAAACATGATACTTATCCATGGTTGACAAGGGAGGGTGGAATGGTGGAGATGATGTTGGAAAGGCAAGGAAGTATAGTGGTGCTGAGGGTGAGTTCTTCGGTGTTCACAAATTCAAATCTATGTGATCCTGAGATCAATGGAAACTCAATTTTGAATAGAAACAGGTATGGATTTTGAGGCACTGATAAAGGATATTGATAAGGAGATTTTGAATGTTGGGAATGTATTTGATCCTGTTGTCACCGAGATCATTAAGGAGATTAAGGGGGGCGGCACTAAACTGTATAACAGTGGTAGTGTTGTTTTGAACGTAGAAAATGTGGGTAAGTGTCTAGAGCTAGAAGACAATCATGTGTCCAATTTCAAAGTCAATGGAGTAGGTAGTGTGAGCTTCACAATGGGTTGGGCTGAACCAAAGGATAAGAATAAAAGCCCAAAAAAACCAAAAGAGATAGGCGAGGGGATGTTGACAGAGGGAAGGAAAGATATATGTGGACAAGATGCTAACAAAGAAACGAAAAAGGGTACTAGACTATTGCTAGAGATTATGACATGGGTGAGACTGATTTAGGGCCTAAAAGGAAGAACTCTACAGTGAACAATCTGGATGGAGATGTGAACGAAAAGGAAAAGAAGATGAAATTAAAAGAGGAGACTAAAATCCTGAGTTCTCTCTTTGCTACACATTTAGGAGCAGCGGAGGTTGCTAAGCAACCCCACCGAGCCTAATGAATCTCTTAAGCTAGAACTGTTGAGGGCTTGGGAACCCTCAGACAGTTAGTGTCTTGAAGAAGGTTATTAGGTTAGAGAAGCCCAAAATTGTTTTCTTAATGGAAACAAAGTCAGATGTAGATTGGATGAAGGTGATTAGAGATTGGTGTGGTTTTAAAGAGAGTCATGTAGTTCCTAGTGATGGTTCAAGTGGTGGACTGACATTTTATTTTGGAATTCATAAAATAAGATGTAGATCCTGAGCTCTTCTTTGTCCCATATTGATGGTATTGTTAACGAGGAAAGTACTTCNAAAAAAATGATAATGATGAGTTTGAGTTTAAGTTAGACTTGTTAGAGAGATAGAGTTTCACTCTTTGTTAAGTTTGGACTAAAAAAAAATAATTTTATTTTAAAAAAATGATAATGATATGACAAGCTCTGGAAATGTCAATAAAAAAGCAAAGGTTTAGGTTTATATATATATGTATGTATGTATGTATGTATGTATGTATAGATGTTAATAATAATAATAAAATTTTGATAATAAGAGTATAAGACTCTTAAGAGTAAGGCTGTCCAACCCACCCGGCCACCTGCCCAACTCGCCTGAGCTCAACTCACCGCCACTTGATTTGACGTCTTTGGCGGTCGGACACAGGTCTGAACTCTCTAACCCGACCCCATGCGGGTCGGTTGCCGATTTTACGTTTCAAAACCCGTGACACTCGACCCGAACCGAAACAGTCATCCTCTCCGGCGAAATATTACGAATTTTGGACCAAATTCGGCAAGTCCTTCAAGATCTAGTGACGTTCTGGTGTTCTTTAGCTCCGATCCGGCCATCCTTGGTCTTCCTTCGCTCAGATCCGGTGTTCCTCAGCGCCGATCCGGCCATCCTTGCTCAAGATCTACTCTCCTCCTTCACTCAGATTAGCTCAAATCTGGCGGTATTGGGTTAGATCTGACTTAGATCTACACAAATCCGGCTATTCTTGGTTAGATTAGGCTCCGATCTACTCAAATCAGGCGATAATTCGTTAGATCTAATCGACCTTTAACTCAGATTAATGAAGAGAGATCTTTTCCTTCGCTCGCCGTCACTCATCATTAGACTCGACTGACCCGACCGTTCGCTCCCCTGAGCCCGCGCTGACTCGACCCGTGGTCGTCGGCGATCAGTTGCGAGTCTGTCTTTGTTCCACCCGACCTGAGCGGGTTAGTTCCGGGTTGGGCACAAACCCGACCCGGACCGACCCGTGGACACCCCTACATAAGAGCACGGCAGGAGTTGCCCTTGCTTAATTACATTATTGTTTTTAAATTTTTTATTATTATTTTGGATTAATTATACTTCTACGTTTCTTTCTTTTGCCACTAACTCCAATATTTATCTTCCTCATTTATTTAATAAAGTTGATATAAAAAAAACTCTTTGTATATATTATATCCTAAAAATTAATAAACAGTAAAGTAAAAGTTGATAATTACCACTCTTCCACCATCACAGATTATTTCTCCCCATCTCCGTGGAGTGAGATTTCTTAAAACAAAAAAGTTAAAGATGATGTGGGAAACTTACTGACTTCTTTCTACTTAAAAAAAAGAAAAAGAAAAAAAAGACTTAACTAAAATTGAAAGAATTAAATGGAATTAAATCAAATTGAAAAATATAAATAAAAAATACTGATATCAAAAATTGTGGAGAGGTCAACAAAAAGTCAAAGGCTTCGGTTATATATATATATATATATAGATTATGATATTTCTAATTAATGTTTTATAGTTTCCAATAAATCGACCTATAATCAAATATATCTAAGTCATATCATTTTTCACTTTTTAGTTTTTTTTCATATGATTTTTGCAACATTTTCAATATTTCTAATATTTTTTTTAAATATATATATTATTTAAAAAAATAATAATAAATACAATATATTGACCAATATATTTCTAAATGACATTTTAAGATATTGTTATTATAGCTTTTAAATAGATACCAAGATGTCACTGGAAACACAAAATTTGAAAATTTTCATAGTGCTTGTAAATTTGTATTTATAAAATGACTGAGTACAATTCTCTGTTAATATAAATTTGTATTTATAAAATGAGTGAGTGCAATTCTCTATTTTGATTTATTTATTTTTTATTATAAAAATTCTACTATAGTATAATCTAAGTATATATGTGCGTAAAGTTTTTCCTAAAAACTTGAAACTCGGCTTTATCCTCCAAATCCCACAAGCACTTATACTTGTGGAGTGATCATCGCACCAAAAGTGCGTAGTGCTGTTTTGATTCTTTAAAAAAGAAAGATTCTCTAATTCTATCTTCTCATAATTTTAACTTTAACACAAAATTTTCTTCACGCGTTTAGGGCTTGATTTTTTAGGCAAAATTTCTTTAGAGATTTGACGGCTCCTCTATTTATAGTGGCTTCAACTTTCTATGGATAAATCCAACTTCAAATTGATCTCTTGGAGGATAACTAGTGGATTCTAATTGGCTCAGAAACAAAGAATCTCACTAAGAATTCGCTTATAAATAATTATTTCTATTTTTATTTATTTTAATAAAGATAATTATCTACAAAGAGTCCTACTAAGATTTGTTAATTGTAGATAACTATCTCTATTTTTATTATTTTAAAATAATTATCAATAAAGAATCCCACTAGGATTTGTTACTTGTAGGTAATTTATCTCTATTTTTATTATTTTAATAGAGATAATTATCCATTAATTATGAATAGAAAACTTATCTTTATTTGGTGTTCCAAATGACGACATGTGGCAGGAAAACTAATGTTATGTCAATTTAAGTGACACGAGGTATTAGTTGATTTAATTATTTAATGACACATAAATTTGGAATTTGTCCCTAACTTTTAAAATGACATATTGTATTTGGCTTAATTATTTTTTTGCTATAGTTACTATCACCAGCTTTCTTTTAAACCATGGTTTGAACCTTAATTATTTCATTCATTAATTATGGCTTAAAGAATTTTTTCTTTCCGTTCTAATTTTTCAATGGTAGTTTCTGGATTTTAGTTCTATTTTAAACTTTGGATATTTTATATAAGAAAAATAAAAAGAATCCAGCTCCATTTGGGTAGGCTGTGTTTACGTTTACGTTTTGGTAAGCTACGTTTTTGGCTGGTCAATGGCACTGTTCATGGACCAGCCAAGTGCAAATTGCGGGTGAACAATAAATTTGAGCAAAAAAAAATATTTTGCTATAGTGTTTTCAGTTTTCAATAAAATAAGCAGTATCCAAATGTACACTACATAATGAGCTGTGATTGGTAAAATATAAAGTAGAACACAAAAAGAAAAACACATTTTGTTATTGTAGTGGGAGACTCTTCTAGCTGAGATAGATAGATGATTCTAGCTATCTCCTTCATTTTATTGCATGGGATTTTCTCACTGTTTTAGATCTAATGATTTTTGTGCACATGATGCTGCCCTTGTACCTGTGTTTGTAATAGCTTTAGGCAATCCCCATCTCTAGCTAGTCTTCTCGATTGTTTTTTTTTTTTTTTTGTTAGTCAAGACTCAAGACTGAGATGGTTTTGGCCTGTTGTAAACTTTTGTGGTCAATATATTCATCTATTCGGAAAAAACAAAAGGGCCAAAAGTTTTGATGGCATGCACCAATATAATCTAAAGTAGTAAGCTAGACATCGAAAACGTATATAAAAATAAAAAAATAAAAAAAAGAAAGAAAGAAAGAAAGAAGAATCATAACTGCAGGTTAAATCTGAAATTTACCCAACCAAGAAAAAGAAATTTGAATTTTACATGGAAGATTTTATCTCTTTAGCCAAAAAGAGAAAATTTCATCGATCTGTGACCAAAAGTGCTCACACCTCTGCCAAAAAAGAAAAAGTGGTCACACTCAAAATTTAGTGTTATCAACTTATTCTCGAAAATCGCATTTCACTATTGGCCAACAATGTTCTTAATTAATGGTCATGAAACATGAGAGCTCCAACTTTTAGATCTAAGGCAAGAACTGATTCCTTACTTCATCTTTGCAATACTAATCAGATTCCAAAAACAAACTAGTAATTGCTTAAGATTGAATTTGAAAAATGTGACTAATTTTGATTGAAAAAAAATGTTAGTCAACATGCAAGGACATTTTTATAGGCTATAGCCAATCAATTTCATGTTTAAGCGGCACAGCCTCACAGGCCAGGGCCAAGTTGACTAAAAATAAAAGCTGAGATTTTCAAAACTCTTCTTCTAGATAAAATATCAAAAAATGTGGTGGACAGTGGACTGACGTATTTCGTATTATATATAAGTATTCGTTATGTTTTCTTTTATCACGTTCTAAACTTCTACTTGTATGTGGGTTTCAGCTAGTTCAATTGGTAAAAATTTTTATGGTTGAATAAGAAATCTGAGGTTAAATCTTTGCCTACACTAAAAATTGATTGGTGTTTTGGTCTGATGATAAAGAGCTATCATTATGAGCGGACACCATAGGTTGAAAATTTCTCTCTCTCTCTCTCTCTCTCACAAAAAAAAAAAAAAAAAACTTCTACTTGCATGTGGAGCTGCATGTGATGTTCTTACAAATCATTGATTACAAAACTCTAATAGACTAACCCAGTCTCTAGTGGCTTCCACCAAGTGAAAACAGTGGCGGCCATTCAAATTCATGTTGAAGAGATTGACAATAACTTCTTTGTAAATAATATTTTAATATTTTATTTTGATTATTAGGATAATAAGATATATTTTTTCTCATAAATCATAAACTATGATCCCAATAGGAAAAATTTTCAAGTCAACACTAAGTTCTCTTAGAAAATAAATCTTAAGTAAGGGATGAATATTGTGAAAACATGTGATTTCCTAATTAAAAATTTATCCAGAGTACTAGTAACAGAATAAAAGATAAACTATAAGTTCATTGAACATATTATTTCTTAGTATAATTAAAATATTAATTCATATTGCTAATTAAGATTAAATCTTGGAAATCCTTATTATAAAGTAGGTGAAAACACCGTATTGGTCCCTACATTTTGGGCTTACAGTCAATTTGGTCATTACATTTTAAGAGTAGTCAATTTGGTTTTTGCTATTTTCAAGTCAGCCAATTTAGTCCCTACCATTAGATGACTAACGAAATCTATTTATGTGGCAGACAGAATGTACACATGGCACAAATTTAATTAAAATATAAAATCATCTTATATGTCTTAAGTGGCCCTTCCACATCAGCTTCCACCACTATTAGTCTATCAACACCCTCATTGCTAATTAGACCTGATTAAATTCTAAATCCCCAAATTGAAATTCCAAACCCCAACCCACGTTGAAATCCCTCTTCATAGGTCACAACCACATCTCTTCTCTCACCTATTCCTCATGAACGACTGAAGCTACTCTCATCTCACTGACTCCATTTCAAAACCATTTCGAATAGCTCTGAAACTAACCCAACCAACCACAAATCAAAGGTAGAGATAGAACGAATTTAAGCAAAGAGGAAGAGCAAATCTAAAGAAGAAAAAAAAAAGATTTAATTACATTGAAAGAAAGAAAGTGAATTAGAATAATGTGGGCGTCGCAACCAAAGCTAATTTAATTAGCATGTGATCTGTGAAGGATCCCCGATTGCTAAAATTGGGTACTCTATCTTATTCAGTTTTTAGCTTATGGGGTCTTGTTTGATTCGTGAGAGAGAGTTAAAAATGGGTGGCGTGGGTTGGATTTGGTTTTTGATTTTGTGTGTTCTTTTTTGTTTTGGATTGTTATAGTACTAGTGAGTTGCTTCACTGTTATTACTTATTCATTCTTAGTACAAAAGGGAGTCTGTGATTGTGCAGCATTGTATTGAATTTAAAACTTTTATTGACATCATCATAATAATGAAGTAGTAGTAGTAGTAGGCAGTAGCAGTACAGTATGGAGTGAGTTACAAAACTATTCATCAATGGTTTTAGAATGGAGTCGAGCAAGATGAGAGGAGCTTTGATCGTTTGTGAGAAATAGGTGAGAGAAGATGTGTTTTTTAAATAATATATATATTTAAAAAAAATATTAGAAATATTGAAAATGTTGCAAAAATCATATGAAAAAAAACTAAAAAGTGAAAAATGATATGACTTAGATATATTTGATTATAGGTCGATTTATTGGAAACTATAAAACATTAATTAGAAATATCATAATCTATATATATATATATATATAACCGAAGCCTTTGACTTTTTGTTGACCTCTCCACAATTTTTGATATCAGTATTTTTTATTTATATTTTTCAATTTGATTTAATTCCATTTAATTCTTTCAATTTTAGTTAAGTCTTTTTTTTCTTTTTCTTTTTTTTAAGTAGAAAGAAGTCAGTAAGTTTCCCACATCATCTTTAACTTTTTTGTTTTAAGAAATCTCACTCCACGGAGATGGGGAGAAATAATCTGTGATGGTGGAAGAGTGGTAATTATCAACTTTTACTTTACTGTTTATTAATTTTTAGGATATAATATATACAAAGAGTTTTTTTTATATCAACTTTATTAAATAAATGAGGAAGATAAATATTGGAGTTAGTGGCAAAAGAAAGAAACGTAGAAGTATAATTAATCCAAAATAATAATAAAAAATTTAAAAACAATAATGTAATTAAGCAAGGGCAACTCCTGCCGTGCTCTTATGTAGGGGTGTCCACGGGTCGGTCCGGGTCGGGTTTGTGCCCAACCCGGAACTAACCCGCTCAGGTCGGGTGGAACAAAGACAGACTCGCAACTGATCGCCGACGACCACGGGTCGAGTCAGCGCGGGCTCAGGGGAGCGAATGGTCGGGTCAGTCGAGTCTAATGATGAGTGACGGCGAGCGAAGGAAAAGATCTCTCTTCATTAATCTGAGTTAAAGGTCGATTAGATCTAACGAATTATCGCCTGATTTGAGTAGATCGGAGCCTAATCTAACCAAGAATAGCCGGATTTGTGTAGATCTAAGTCAGATCTAACCCAATACCGCCAGATTTGAGCTAATCTGAGTGAAGGAGGAGAGTAGATCTTGAGCAAGGATGGCCGGATCGGCGCTGAGGAACACCGGATCTGAGCGAAGGAAGACCAAGGATGGCCGGATCGGAGCTAAAGAACACCAGAACGTCACTAGATCTTGAAGGACTTGCCGAATTTGGTCCAAAATTCGTAATATTTCGCCGGAGAGGATGACTGTTTCGGTTCGGGTCGAGTGTCACGGGTTTTGAAACGTAAAATCGGCAACCGACCCGCATGGGGTCGGGTTAGAGAGTTCAGACCTGTGTCCGACCGCCAAAGACGTCAAATCAAGTGGCGGTGAGTTGAGCTCAGGCGAGTTGGGCAGGTGGCCGGGTGGGTTGGACAGCCTTACTCTTAAGAGTCTTATACTCTTATTATCAAAATTTTATTATTATTATTAACATCTATACATACATACATACATACATACATACATATATATATAAACCTAAACCTTTGCTTTTTTATTGACATTTCCAGAGCTTGTCATATCATTATCATTTTTTTAAAATAAAATTATTTTTTTTTAGTCCAAACTTAACAAAGAGTGAAACTCTATCTCTCTAACAAGTCTAACTTAAACTCAAACTCATCATTATCATTTTTTTTAAAAAAAAAAATTATTTTTGTTTAGTCTAAACTTAACAATGAGTGAAACTCTATCTCTCTAACAAGTCCAACTTAAACTCAAACTCAAACATTGATAATTTATCTTCAAATTTACGAGATTAATCATGAACACTATAAAAGTAGTGCAAACGCCAATATTTTTTTAAAGCCGAGTAGAGTTATGAGCTCTTCTTCTGTTATTTTCTTCTCCTCTACTTTGTTAAAAAAAAAAATTATTTTATGGTTTTTCAAGTTTTTTTTTTTAAAGTAATTTTCATACATAAACAACCAAACTATCTTTAGTCATTTTTTACAAGATAAAAAAGCTTGCAATAATTGAAATTTAAGGTTACCGCTGCTGCATATGTCTTTGCTCCACCTCATGATATGGAAGAATTCAGAAGTTTTAACATCTGAATTTTTAAGTTATTATTTTGCAGTATCTGACACTATTTGACAAATTTTTGTAAGTCATTGCACGTTTAAGTAATGGCTTTTTTATCAAATTGTAACATAAATTAAAGTCATACAAGAGCAAATCATACAATGGTGTAGTTTCTTAATCAATTCAAGATTTTATAAAATTATTTTAATCTACCTCACAAATAGGTAGGTCCCTGTACATAGCACAGATTAGTAACTAGTAATCAAATAAATAAATATCAATCATTGTGAAAAATAATAAAGTTGGATAAATCATTTTAGCTGGACTTGTTTGATATCATTGATAAATTTTAAAACCTTGGTCCAAACTTATTGGTTTCAAGAAGTTTAAGATTTCTATCCATGATAAAATAATAAGGGTACATTTGGTACACTGAATGGAGATTACAACAGGAATTGTAATCTTTATTACTAATAATAAAATATGTTATAATGTAATAACTAAACCTATTCATTAGTTTGGTTGTGAGTTATAACATTAGAATGAAACTTAACATTTATTTTAGAAAATATCTTACTCATACAATTATATTTCCTTAAAAATTGTTATTTTTAAATTTAAGAAAGATATTTGTTGTTTTTTATGATTTTTATTTTTATAATTATTAGATGTACATGGAAGGTTTGTTTATTTGGAAATATATTAAGTTTTGAAATTAATGCACTTACTAAGGAATAGCTAATACAACCTTTTAAAAAGGAATAGTTATTCCTCATTTTGAAGAATAGCTATTCATAAGGAATGACTATTCATTATAATAAAAACATAACCAAATTAAAGAATAATTAAACTATAGGAATAACTATTACATTACTGTGTCTATTACAGTCTACCAAACACGCCCTAAATTGTATTAGAACCCTGCTCTCGTCTATTTCTTATAAGAATTGATAGATATGATTGAGTGATTTTTATCCAACCTTAGCTGCTAGTGTTGTGTTTGCACAAAATAATCTTTTTTTGCCGAAATTTTCATTTAGATTGATGAAATTTTTATTCCTCAAAATACTTTCTCGTGACTCTAGAAATAAATATAAAACAAAAAATGTTCTTGCATCCCCCAAGTTGTCTGCTCCGTTAAGATTCTCTGCTAAAGGTAACCTTGTATATATGAAGTTTTGGCTGATTTATTGACAATGTTTACTAATTAATTCAACTAGTAAAGTCTATCATCATTGAATAAGACACCAATTTTGCCCATACCAAAAACTAATTTTTGTGTCCTAATCTAATAATAAGAAAAATGCTATATACATAACATTTTCATAATACTTTCACAATAAATCCTAATTAGTAGGTTGTTATTTGTTGTTACAGATGGACCAAAAAGTAATTTAAGTTGTGAATTTAAATTAGAACCAATAATAACTTAACATCTATGATTTGTTTGTGAAAATGTTGTAGATGTAGCACTTCTTTAATAATAAAGAGTAACAATCATGGAGCAAACATTATTTGTTGGAATTCTATAGTATATATATAATTTTTTTTTAAATTAAATAAAAGAACAAAAATTGATGAAGTCCAAAACACACTTTAATACCACATATAAACATACACGACAATATTTATCTGTGTTTGACTATAATTAGATGCAGTGAGGATGAGTTTTGTGGGGAAATTTTCATAATGTCTTCAATGGGCCCCTTGAAGCCATTTTGAAAATTTTGAGAGATAGCAGGGCTCAAATTCTTCATTTCTGAAGTTTGTTGCAAAGTTTACAAGTAAAATTGGTGGGTTTACTAGTTTATTATTATTCGAAAAACTATAAATTTATAATAAATAAAAAAATCTTTATCGATGAAAAAGGATTTTTTTTTTTTTTTTTATTCCGGTCAGTAATTCAGTATAGAAGAAAAATAAATTTGGGTAATGGGCCTATTCACCGGCATTAGGTCTCTATAGCCATGGTGAAAAATTGAACCCAAATTAGGCCCTTTGCCTTTCCAGTTAGGACCGCAACATATATAAGCCCTAAAGGCTAAAGCCTAAGTCCATCAATGAACAATTGAATCAAAACTAGGTCCTTTCCTTTTCATTTAGAACAGCAAAATGTGTAAGCTCAAAAGCCCAAAGCTATTAATTAAAAGTTGTGCCAAAACTAGGCCCTTTCCTTTTCATTTGGGACAGCACTATGTGTATAAGCCCAAAACTTTAAACCCCTCTCTCTCTCTCTCTCTCTCTCTCTCTCCATTTGACAAAGAAATAAGCAGGCTCTTTGAATTATAATTGAACCAAAAAACAAAAAAGAAAATCATGATTGAACAGCTTGAAGTATACCATGAAAAGATGTATTGAAAATTTTAATAGAGGACATGCCTTTTCATGGTACCCTTCAGCTGCCTTAATTTATGACATCTTATAATACAAGTTATTATATTCTCAAAAAAAAAAAACGTAATGATTGTAAGGAAGAGAATAAAATAAAACATAAAGACACTTGCCGAATAGTACCAAATAGCAAATGGTTTCTGATGTGTCTAAAAGGATAAAAAGGGAGACATAGTTTGCATATAAATGTGTAGTATATATGAATCCCAAATGCGTGCCTTTAAAATGTTTTCAATAATTGATGCTTCAAAAGTAGACATTTTTTGTTTGAATTCAATAGATTATGGAGAGCAATGTGTTTCATTTTGTCTTTTTAATGGAAAAACTCATTTCTAAATAATTATTTGTTATCTAAATAATCAGAGAAAATGCGTTTCATTTCTAGAGGGTTGGGGCATATTGATTAAGATTCATTTTATATCATGATAAATAAATGTCACAAGGGTTAGTTAGAAAATCACTGTTCCAAAATCGGCTACTTTTTTCTTTAATTTTTGTTTTTGGGACCCCATTTTTACGTTGAATGGTTGAATAATAATTTGGTCTTTTGCTTTGCCTTCCCACCATTGTCTCTATATATTACTTCTTTCTTTTAATTTAATAAGATTCTTCCTCCTCACCGATTAGCACACAAACCAATCATAGGACTCATTAGAATGGCCCGTGGTTACTAACGCCCTTGTCAGAAGCTAGGATTAAGGCCCACTAGGGACATGGATGCATGCCCCATGACCTCATGGTTAGCCCGGAACCTGTTAGGCGGTTGTTGAAATACTCGCTCATGACTTCGCGACAATAGAACGTGATCGACAAGTCTCATTGTCACCAAAGAACAATTGCACAGTAAAACCGTATCTTGGATACTGGGTAAAGCCCTAAGAAATACCGCCACTGAGCATCCACCTCCAACGGGAACTAGTTCCAAAGCCACTCCCACCAAACATCCACCTAAGGATAACAACATTGGACCCTTAAAACCACTAACTACAAAAGTAATCATAGCACCCTACTAATCGAAATGCTATAAATAAGAGAAGAGGGAGAAGAAGAGGGGTTTTTTGGGTTGGTGAAAGGGTTCTAAAGAAAGTTGAGAGGAGAAAGGAGTAGGTGGGAAACAATATTGAGGTTGGGAGGGTTCAGTTGGGTCTCTGGACCAAAATCGCCCAAGGTAGGAAACTCAAGTCCACATTACAAATATTTTGTGAGCCCACAAGTGAGTTAAGCCCATAAGTTCGTTCTGGGTCCCCACATTATATATATATATATATAAACCGAAGCCTTTGAATTTTTATTGACCTCTCCAGAGTTAGCCACATTATTATCATTTTTTTTTTAAATAAAATTATTTTTGTTTAGTCAAAACTTAATAGTAAGTGAAACTCTATCTCTAATAAGTCCAACTTAAATTCAAACTCATCATTATCATTTTTTTTTAACCAAATTATTTTTGTTTAGTCTAAACTTAACAATGAGTGAAACTTTATCTCTCTAACAAGTGCAACTTAAACTTAAACTTAAACTCAAACGTTGATAATTTATCTCAAAATTTGCAAGGTTAATCATGAACACTATAAAAGTAGTGCAAACCCCAATAATTTTTTTTAAAGCCAAGTAAAGGTATGAACTCTTCTTCTATTATTTTCTTCTCCTCTACTTTGTTAAAAAAAAAAATTATTTTATGGTTTTTCATGTATTTTTTTTTTAAAAGTAATTTTCATACATGAACCACCAAACTATCTTTAGTTATTTTTTACAAGATAAAAAAGCTTGCAATAATTGAAATTTAAGGTTGCCACTGCTGCATATGTCTTTGCTTCACCTCACGATATGGAAGTATTCAGTAGTTTTAATATCTAAATTTTTAAGTTATTTTTTTTTGCAGTATCTAACACTGTTTGACAAATTTTTTGTAAACCATTGCAAGTTCAAGCAATGGCTTTTTCATCAAATTGTAACACAAATTGAAGTCATACAAGAGCAAATCATGCAATAGTGTAGTTTCTTAATCAATTCAAGATTTTATAAAATTATTTTAGTCTACCTCACAAATAGGTAAGTCCCTCCCTGTGCATAGCACGTGTTAGTGACTAGTAATCAAATAAACAAATATCAATCATTGTGAAAAATATTGAAATAGGATAAATCATTTTAGCTGGACTTGTTTGATATCATTGATAAGTTTTAAAACCTTGGTCCAAACTTATTGGTTTCAAGAAGTTTAAGATTTCTATCCATGATAAAACAATAAATTGTATTAGAACCCTGCTCTCGTCTGTTTCTTATAAGAATTGATAGATATGACTGAGTGATTATTATCCAACCTTAGCTGCTAGTGTTGTGTTTGTACAAAATAATCTTTTTTTGCTAAAATTTTCATTTAGATTGAATAAAATTTTTATTCATCAAAATACTTTCTCGCGACTCTAGAAATAAATATAAAACAAAAAATGTTCTTGCATCCCCCAGGTTGTCTGCTCCGTTAAGATTCTTTGCTCAAGGTAAACTTGTATGAAGTTTTGGCTGATTTCTTAATAATGTTTACCAATTAGCTCAACTAGTAAAATCTATCGTTATTGAATAAGACACCAATTTTGCCCCCACCAAAAACTGATTTTTGTGTCTTAACCTAATAATAAGAAAAATGCTATATACACAATATTTTCATAACACTTTCACAATAAATTCTTATTAGTAGGTTGTTATTGGTTGTTACATGTGGACCAAAAAGTAATTAAGTTATAGATTCAAATTAGAACTAATAACAACTTAACATCTATGATTTGTTGTAAAAATATTGTGAATGTAGTACTTCTTTAATAATAAAGAATAACAATCATGGAGCAGACTCTATATGTTGGAATTCTATAGTATGCATTTAAAAAAAAAAATTTAAATAAAAGAACAAAAATTGATGAAGTCCAAAACACACTATAATACCACATATAAACATACACGACAATATGTATCTGTGTTTGACTATAATTAGATGCAGTGAGGATGAGTTTTGTGGGGAAATTTTCACAATGTCTTCAATGGGCCTGTCAATCAGAAAGTGGGCCCTTGAAGCCATTTTGAAAATTTTGAGAGATAGCACGGCTCAAATTCTTCATTTCTGAAGTTTGTTGCAAAGTTTACAAGTAAAATTGGTGGGTTTACTAGTTTATCATTATTGGAAAAACTATACATTTATAATAATAATAATAATAAAAAAATTTATCGCGGAAAAAGGATTTTTTTTTTTTTCCCCGGTCAGTAATTCAGTATAGAAGAAAAAGAAATTTGGGTAATAGGCCTATTCACCGGCATTGGGTCTCTATAGCCACGGTAAAAAATTGAACCCAAACTAGGCCCTTTGCCTTTCCAGTTAGGACAACAACATATATAAGCCCTAAAAGCCAAAGCCCAAGTCCATTAATGAACAATTGAATCAAAAGTCAAAACTAGGTCCTTGCCTTTTCATTTAGAACACCAACATCTGTAAGCTCTAAAGCCCAAAGCAATTAATTAAAAGTTGTGCCAAAACTAGGCCCTTTCCTTTTCATTTGGGACAGCACTATGTATAAGCCCAAAACTTTAAACCTCTCTCTCTCCATTTGACAAAGAAATGAGCAGGTTCTTTGAATTATAATTGAACCCAAAAAAAAAATATAAATAAAATAAAAATCATGATTGAATAACTTGAAGTATACCATGAAAAGATGTATTGAAAATTTTAATAGAGGACATGCCTTTTCATTGTACCCTTCAGCTGCCTTAATTTATGACATCTTATAATACAAGTTATTATATTCTTAAACAATAAAGTAATGATTGTAAGGCAGAGAATAAAATAAAACATAAAGACACTTGCCGAATAGTACCAAATAGCAAATGGTTTCTGATGGGTCTAAAAGGATAAAAAGGGAGACATAGTTTGCATATAAATGTGTAGTATATATGAATCCCGAATGAGTGCCTTTAAGATGTTTTCAATAATTGATGCTTCAAAAGTAGACATTGTTTGTTTGAATTCAATAGGTTATGGAGAGCAATGTGTTTCATTTTGTCTTTTTAATGGAAAAAAAGTGTCTTCCATTTCTAAATAATTATTTGTTATCTAAATAATCAGAGAAAATGTGTTTCATTTCTAGAGGGTTGGGGCATATTGATTAAGATTCATTTTATATCATGATAATTACCTGTCACAAGGGTTAGTTAGAAAATTACTGTTCCAAAATCGGCTACTCTTTTCTTTAATTTTTGTTTCTGGGGCCCCATTTTTACGTTGAATGGTTGAACAATAATTTGGTCTTTTGCTTTGCCTTCTCTCTATATATTACTTCTTTCTTTTAATTTAATAACAATCTTCCTCCTCACTGATTAGCACACAAACCAATCATAGGACTCATTAGGTTGCAATCTGGCTCTATGCCAATTCCGTGTTCAACATTGTAAATTGTAAATTGTAAATAAATACTGTGGGTCCAAGGCAGCGCAAATTATTGAAATTTTTTATTATTATTTTGAATATCAACTTAAAGGAAATTATGATAATACCAACCAAGTTTAAGACATTTCAATTCTTCAAAAAAGAAAAAAAGTTTAAGACATTTCAAAATTGACAAATTTGGTTATTAAACCCAATTTGATTCCTAAACTATTACTCATTTTTCTCCTCTATATCATTGTAATTAGGAACCAAGTTAATCAGTTTTGATTCTTCTCAAAAATAGAAAAAAAAAATGTTTGTCAATTTTGACATATCTTGGATCTAACTAGTATTAACCTAAACCTCAAGTGTACTGTATTTTACTCAATAAATAATGATGCAAAATTCTCTTGCTTTTTTTCCCCTTTTCCATGAAAAAACAAAGTAGTAATTAATTACCAGCTCCCACATTTCATGAATTGCCTTATAAGTGTTCATAATCTTAAATTCGATCCCAATTACTCAAACATATATTATTGGTCTTGATAGATTGTACAATAATCAAATGCACCATTTACATGATGTTAGCTGGATTCGAGCCAGATAGTTTCATTGAATATAAGTACAAGCAGGATGACTACATCTTAATCTGACATTTGGATTTGGGTGGCAACTGGACAGAGCTTTTTCTCCCCCCATCTTTTGGAATATCTATAATGGAACATGGTACTATACATAGCTCACATCAAAATAATAATGTCCTTCCGAATGAAAAACATCAAGAAGTGTTATTCAACTTAATTATAAAACTCTTGGTATATAGTTATTTACTTGATCGGTTTGGAAGACCATTTATTTATGAAAATGATTAATCTCCCTTTCAAATTTTTGAGCGCAATTTTTTTTGTATTAAAAAAAAAAAAGAAGGAAAATCTCAAATGTAACATTTCTCACATTCTAACTAGTAGAATTATTGATTTGGTGCCTTGTGCAGGTTACATATGGAATCCTGGGTACATAAAATTATAAATGCGTAACATTTGAGGAAAACTATAAGAAAAGAAATGGGTTTTCTTCGTCATATAATCAAAATCTAATTCCCCTCAAGAAATTGATTCGAGTCCATCAAGGGGTATATCCTAAACTAACCCAATATAAAATGTGGTATAACAAATGTGTTTAGCGTACACCTCACGTCATTAATCTATTTTGTTTAAGATTATAAAATAATCTAAATCCAGCTTAGGACTTTAGGTGACGCAAGGTTTTGATGTCAGCTTATTGGAATATCCCAAGTCTTACGTCTTGCCAATTGGCAATTCCTTGATCTGATATATTTGTTTACGTCAGGCTTTGACGTGTTAATTATCTTTTTTATGCTTCACATTGATACTAAGAACAATGTTTTACTTATCAAAAAAAGAAAAAAGAAAAAAGAACAATGTTTTAACGCACAGATAGTGCCTCCAAGAGTCCAAGTTAATAAAATAACTTTCTAAAAAAAAAAAGCTAATAAAATAAAGCTTTCTCAAAAAAATAAATAAATAAATAAATAAAATAAAGGGAGTAGTCCACTTTAGTTAACTTAATTGATAAAGTCTTAAATGCTTAAGTAAAATATTTAGAGTTCAGTTCCCGCCTACACCAAAAACCGATTGTATTTTGGTATGATTTATAAACTGAAACTCTCTAAAAATAAATAAATAAATAAAAGGAATATGTAATGATATTGTGTTGTTTGCATTTATCATGCCAATATATATTTCTCAAGATTATGATCAAGAAAAGAGAAGCATACTTTTCTTATCAATTTAACTTTCTGCCCCCCAAAAAAAAAGGGGGCAATCAAAGTTGAAGGATTTTTTTTTTAAATCTATAAATTTGGAGGAGGTTGGGGGGGGGGGGGGGGGGGGGGNTCCGGGGAATTTTGTTCTTGGGAGCCTTGATCGCATTATGCAAAACTTGGAATCACCTTCCACAATAACCTTTTGGATATTCAGTCAACTAGCCACATTGATTGCCTAACGGATTGCCTCTGCTTCCGCTTGGATAGAGATGTTGGTGTTAATCCATTTCGAGCTAGCAAATACCAAGGCCCCTCTTCGGTCCCTAGCAACTGTTGCAATGTAGGCTGATTTGGCTCCTATAGCCGCATCACAATTAAATTTATGAATTAATTTTTACAATTCCCTGATTTGGTTTCACCCATCTCCCATGGACGGAGCTATATATGTGGACATTGCCCCCTCAAATTTTTTATTTTTTTTATTAGTATATTAATAGGTACTAATTTAGTAGATTTCAATTAGCTCAATTGGTAAAATCTCTGATGGTTGTATAAGAGATTCAGGGTTCAATTCTCGCCTACACCAAAAATTGATTGGTGTCTTAGTTTGATGATAAATAGTTATCATCAAGAGCGGACGCCATAGGTTTAAACTCTCTAAAAAAAAAGTACTAATTTTAGTAATTTTGTTCAATAAAATTACACTTTGTCCTCTTAACAATGCCATCAATTCTTTTAAGAGTAATGTTATAACTACAAACTTTTCCACAATATTTTTACAAATTATTAAGGTAGCAAATTCTTATTGGTTTGTACACTTACATCACTTTTTATTTACCAATAACTACTCACCACATTACTGATGTATACTAAAAAAATCACATCTATGGTTCGTCCATAATGGTCGTCCAGAGAGTTGCAGCTAGCCAAATCATCAGGCCGTATGCACTTCGTCCAGATATCTCGTCCTTGGGGTCTTGTGCAATTGATCACCCCAGGGGGTCAAATCGAGAGAATCGTCCATGCACAAAGTGCATGGACGACTACGCGAACACGTAGCGAACGTCGTAGCAGTTCATCAACCCGCTTTCATCGCCGCCAATCCCTCCAATGCATGTAACTTCCAACGACAGTTATGATTTCTTCGTAGCCGTTGAGGAGGTTATGTCCGAATTCCAAGATTCTGGGGGAAGTTATTGAATTAGTAACCGCCCTGGAGTACCCTATATATAAGGCCCGGTCTTCACCATGCAAAGGTATGAAAAATTCCTGAGAAGATGGACGCCAACCCCCCGCGTCATCCTGACCAAGGGCCTCGTCCAAAGAAGGGACGAACGGAAGACAAAAAGGACCGAGACAGAGATAATAGGAAGGCAGGCCCATCAACACGGAATCAGAGTTACACCCCCTTGAATGCCCCACTCGATCAAGTGCTCATGCAGATTAAAGATGATCCTTCCTTGAAGTGGCCGCAAAAGATGAAGGGAGATCCCAATAAGCGCAATAAGAATAAATATTGTCGCTTCCATAGGGATCATGGTCATGACACGGATGAGTGTTATGACTTAAAACAGCAGATTGAGAATCTTATCAGGCAAGGAAAGTTGAGGCATTTCGTCGGAAGAGATCATAAAGATGAAAAATTGAAAGCGAAGATGGAAGAACCATCACGGCCCCCACTTGGAGAAATAAGAGTTATCATTGGTGGGACGTCGACGGGGCAGTCCTCCAAGGCGAAGAAGACGTACCTTAAAGCAGTGCAGAACGAGACACTTCTGTTTCTCAAAAAAAAAAAAAATTGTATGACACTTCTTAAATATCTAAAATACTCAAAGTGTCACTTTTTCAGTTTTCTATCCCCATGATTCTTCCTGTGTTCCAACGAAATTAACTCTTTTATAGAAAAAGAATTATCATGCGTAGAATTTGGTTCTGAAATTATTATTACCAATGACTCGACCATGCATCATTTTAATGGGGTTTTCACTTTTCAACCTATCGCAATCCTATCAGAACAAGTTTGAGCTTTACTAAAAGGGTATAAAATGAATTTAGACTCAAATTTTGTTTTCTATCAGTTGATAATGCCAAAACTCTTATATCTAATAACTTATATATAATTTTTTTGAATAAACTGAAAAATCAAAGAGCAATCTTAAGTATAACTATAATAGGATGCCTACAAAATCCACAATTAAAAAAAAAAAAGTAAGTTTTTTTTTCCCCTTAAATTTTAATTTTTTTTTAATACAAGATAGAAATTTTACTATAACCTAATTTAATTGTATATGTGTGATTTCTCAACAATATACATATATATATATATATATATGTATGTATGTATGTACGTATGTATGTATGTGAAATTTCCTCCTGAAGACATGAATTTGAGTTTTAAATTTGGAAAATATTAAAATCATATACTATTTTACTACTGATGTGATGAGTGGTTTGGCATGAATTTGAGTTTTTGGTTTGGAAAATATTAAGGTCACAAACTATTGATGTGAGGAGTGGTTATTAGTAAGTAAACTATTTGAAGAAGTTAGTTCTAATTAGCTCAACTTGTAAAATCTCTGATAGTTGAATAAGGGATCTAGAGTTTAATTCCTACCTACACCAAAAAGTTATCATCAGACGTAGATGCCATAAGTTGAAACTTTCTAAAAAAAAAAAAAGGAAAGTTATTTTCATTATTTAATCCCTTTAAACATGATCTTTACTACTCTATATATATAGACCGCCAAAGCAATTTTGTTTTTTTTTTTTTTGAGAGAGAGTTTCAACTTATAGCATCCGCTCCTGATGATGGCTTTTTATCATTAGATCAAGACACCAATCAGTTTTTGGTGTAGGCGAGGATTGAATCTCAAATCTCTTATACAACCATTAAAGACTTTACCAGTTGAGATAACTGGAACCCATGATCGCCAAAACAGATAGGGCTTTATCTTTTGAGAAAAAAAAAAATATATATATATATATATCCCCACTAAACTTTATTATGGGTTCAAAAAAATGTATTGTTTGAGAGATTCTTATACTATAAATGGTGTATTTGTTAAGATATATAGCTTGGTGTCTAGGCTTGTTGTATCCTAGAGTCGAAACGCAAAAATATTTAGTCTACTACACTAGAAAAAATTGTGGACAACATGTATCAAATCAAGAAAATGACCTAGTCCATGCCTCAACTCCACCACCTCAAACTTATGAAATTGATGGTAATATATTTCTCCTGTCATGAGATATTATGAGGCACAACAACAAGGTATTATCTCCAAATTCTTTCTCTAATTTATAATGAAGTACCGTCAATAACTCAATATATTTTAAGTTTTCTTTTTATAAATTCTTGTTCAACTTAAATTTTTTTAATGAACCCCTTGAAAAAAAAAATCCTGAAGCTTCATGGTTATGCGGCCATTAATTTTAACAATCAATTAGACTATGGATAATAGGTGCAATTTACTTTTTTTTTTTTTTTTTGGGTACAATACGGATGGTGATTGTAAATTTTTATAGTTTAAAATACAAATTGTAGGGGTGTTAGGCCCAAGAGCCATATATATATATATATTATATATTGGGCCAAGGGCCAATTCGAGGACATTAAACAATCCAAGGATGGGTAAACCTTCATAAGGATCTGTGTTAGTAAGTAAATAGGTGAAATCTGGTTAAGGTCGTCCAGAAGGTGGTCCAAGGAAGAATCTCTCTCAACTGAGTAAAGCCGAGGTCAGAGGGTGTGATCTGCCATCAAAAAGTAACATTCTGATCATTCCATAAATGAGGATAAGTATCAGGAAGAAACAGGACAAAGAAATGTTATGAAATATCTCAAAGGAAAGCTGTTACTACCGTATTAAATACTCTACAACTAACTCTCTAATTGCATTGATGAAGAAGTGATATCTGAACAGTAACTTTCAGCTTACAGCTACTACCTAAAGACTTTGGGAAGATGCTGATGGGACAAGGATCAACACCTACAATTTAATCTGCACATGGAAGGTGGAGATGAAAGTGGATGACAGTATAAAATGGAAAAGAGACTCTAAGAGTGAGGGATCAAGAAACTAAGAGAAAAACACTATAGCCATTAAGAACTGAATTTTGTAAACAAACTTGAGAGAAATATATAAGAACTAATCTCCTCAAACTGTGTCGAGGACGATTTCCTTTAGTTTAAACCAGTCTATTTTCATTTTCTTGTCATTTGAATCTACTTTACTTATTGCCAACTCATTAAAGCCCAGTTTTCCAACTCACTCTCTACAAATTCATTGTATTGGGTTTGTAGTTCATCCATCACTTGGGCTAGAAATCCAAATTGCGTCCTTACACAAATTATGTTGTTATTAAGAATATAAATTAATAAATAAATTACAATTCATAATTTATAAAATAAAATATAGATAATGAAAAAAAAAATCATGCAAATATGTGAAATTTTATAATTTCCTTCTACAAGTTTTCATATTTTGAAATCTACATGATAATTAGGAGTTGTCATTATCTATTGTCAATATAGGAAGGTGTAACAATTTTATTTTGCTAAGTTTGTATAACATTTTTTATTTTTATGCAATTGTCATTATCTATTAGTCATTGTTTATATAAAAATATTTTAAACTAAATGATAAAACTCAACCCACATGCATTGAATTAATTATTGAGCCAAAGAGCTACACCCATTCATACATATATAATACGAGTCCGAATTTAGTAAGGATGAAGTGTAAAACTCATATTTTATACCATCCAATAAAAGATTGATACATCAACTTTTTACTTAAAACTCAATATATCTTATCATATATAATAACATCTTAATAAACTCATAGTTAAGTTGAATTTTCAAATAGGTATTAGCATTGATTGAGTGTGGTTTGCTTATTCTTTAATATGCATGTTGGGATTAAAGGGGTAAAATTTGGGTTTTACACTACATCCTTATAAAATTTAATCTCATATACATAATATACTATGTGTTAACTTAACCAATCAAATGCTTGAACAATCACTGGCTTTACTTTCTTTCTTTTTTAAATCACTAAATCTATAACAAAATGTTATTATAACATAATAACAATACACACATGTAACAAATTCTCTATATTTACTAATTATTAAACTATATAAATTTATATTATATTTACATTATACATGGACACATTCATACAAATAACATTATACTAATAAATAAATAAATAATGCACACAATCAGTATCATACACATACTCACACAAATAATATATAAATTTATAATAAAAATAGAGCTCACAAACAGTCACTCTTTACTCCTAGAGTTGGAGATACTGATAGTCATATCCTATCTACATCAAAAATTATTTACTTCTTCTTTTCCTTTTTTATTCTCATGGGCTTTTTGTTAGATTCTTTAGACTTTCTCGGCCTAATTACCACATCTTTATCTCTTATTACTTTTCGAGCTTATTGGCCTTTAACCTAATCCATTGAGTTTACTGGGCTTCCTCGGCTCATTTACTTTCTCTTTACCTCTTATTATTCACATGGGTTTACTACTTCATTCATTGGGCTTCCTCGACTCATTTACTCATTCTTTACCTCTTTTTATTCTTGTGGGCTTGCTGGCCATCAATTTTGCCATTCTAGCCTACTGGGCTCTTTTCCTTATTTCTTTACCATTTTCTCCTTCTCACCTTCCCTATTGTTAGGTTTCTTCTGCTGTTGGGCCATTTGTAAAAAAAGTGGGTATCAATAGTATTCTAAAAATAACTATTTATTAAATAACTATTTGTGGGTTATAGTTAGTTTAACTGATAAATCTTTTTAATGTTGAATATGAAATCTTGTATTCATATCCTATTTACACCAAAAATTGATTGATATTTTAGCCTAACAATAAGAGCAATTATTATGAAATGGACAACATAAGCTAATTGTATTGTATCTTTCAAAATAATCATTTATGTTCATAATTATACATAAATGATTAAGGGCTCGTTTGATAATGTTGTTTTAGTAACCTTGTTTATATTTTTTGAAAATACATGTGGGTGAAAAATGTGTGAAAATACGTGTAATGTTGTTTAAATACTGAAAACTGTTATTCAAAATACACTACCAAACACCTCCTAAAACTACAACAATTAAAGTAAATTGTCAAAATTATTAAAGGTCTCATAACCTTTATTAAAAATAAAATAAAATAAAGAAGTAGAATATATTAAATATATAATTATCATTTGCGTGATATTTACTGAAATCGAACCATACAATACATATTATGACATGATATGATCTCCCCAAATCCAATTCCAATCCCACAAGGCCATAAAAGAATGATGACGGGAGATTAATGTCAAGTCCAAAATGCTAGCCCTGCGCCGCAAAGGACCTGATAACAGCTCTAGGCGGCGTGGAACACGTGGTGGTGGAGTTATGGCACACGACACTACCACGACTAAAACCGGGTGCGCTCTGATGTCACGATTGCGTCACGGCGCGCGAAAGTTCGGGTTTGATCTGCCGCGTGGTGGATATAGCAGGTCAGTTTGGGAAGCTGGTGACGTAAGGTGAAGGAAGAGTTATCTACGCCACGTGGTGGGACCCGGTCGTGAAATCACACCACACAGATGATGATGTATGAGTGAAATTAACGTTCCCTCTTTTGCTGACGTGGGCTTTGCGCATCGTCCGCCCTAAGGCTTTTTTTTTTATTTGTCTTCATATACGAACTAAACAAACAAGGTATATTCATTCTCCAAAAAAAAAAAACAAACAAGGTATTATGCCGTTTACAAGTTCTTCACATTTTACTATTATTATTATTTTTTTTAAAAGAAAGAAAATTTGGATAGTAGATGAAAAATTAATACAATTATACAACCACTTGATATAAATAAAATAAATAATTTATTAAGAAAATAACAAGGGAAAGAAGAATAAATCAAGAAGATATTTGTAATATTCACTAATTATTAATTTGAGTATTGCAAACATGTATTGATGTAATTGTGACATTTTTTAAAGTAAGGGATAAACTTGTTACGTAGTATTTGTTAATTCACGTCATGACATATGACACATTGATGTCACTCATCTTAAAAAGATTCCCTTAAGATTAAGGATTATACAAAAATTGGATGATGTGGTTTATATAACCTAGTTTATTAATTTTAGTTTAGATTAATTGTATGTAAGTTTTCTTAAAATTTTCTATTTAAAAATAAAATAGTATAAGTATATGAAATTCAGAATTATAACTCTAAGTTTCAGCAAAAAAGAATTATAACTCTAAGTTTGCATCTCACCTACACCCAAAAAAACTTATTAGTATTTTAGCTAATTGTTTGCCACCTAGTCATAAGTTTCAAATTCTATCATATTTATATAAAGCATTATGTCATCTATGAAAGTTTAATTAACTAGCTACTTATAAATTTAAGTCTAGTCATTCTCAGTTAGTTTTAGATGGATTAATGACTATAAATTTCATCATCTCCTTCTCTTATATAGTTTAACATAGAAGAAAAGAAAAAATCTACTTTCAAATTAGCATGATTGGATTTTGCTTATTTCATAAAGCTTATTTGCTTAATATTTATTAAAAGATATGATTTTTGGTAACTTTTATGTTAAATGTATTATAAAAAATTAAAAGCTATTTTATTTCAAAAAACATAAAAGTTAGTGTTTTAAATTCTAAGCCTCCTTGGTCCTTAGATATGTATTGATGGGAAAATTATTAGGTATTTTCGAAGTACCATAAATGCGCACTCCCCTCTCTCACATAAATGGTGGGTCCCACAATGAATTTAATTAGTGGGACCTATCATTCATGTGAGAGGAGGAAGTACGTATTTATAGAACTCTAAGAGTACACAATAATTTCCTGTATTGATGAGACTCACTAGCGGTGTTTGTTATGAGAACAAAACACATACATCCACAACATAAAATGCTATGATAAAATTGATGAGAGAGAGAGAGAGAGAGAAATGTTTCTTTGTGTGTTATTTTCTATAACACCACAGTTCAGTGAAAAATTTTATTACTTGCACAAATGAACCATCACTTTTTCTATAAGACAAACAAATGGTACAAAGTCAAGAAATTAATGTACAACTCTTTGGCCATGAGTTAGACTAGGACCAATATTAGGCATAGTCTATTTAGGTTTGGTTTGGTCAATATTTTTGATAGTTAGGTTACTTGCATAAGTTGAGACAAAAGGCAAAAAAACAAATTTTTTTAAAGGATATCCAAGGCACGCTAAGTCTATGGAGAATGGAATAAGACCAAATTTACACTAAAAGCATGAATTGATTAGGCTAAATGGAAGTTATTAATTATGAAATAGAGTAGTGTTTATTACACACAAACTATTTTATACATGCTCCAAAAGATAACTAAAATTGTGAATTGAGAAATCGTAATTGTAAATCACCATTTCAGTTGTTTTATTAAGTATGGGTAAAACAATTTGTGTGCAACAAGTTTAATCCTATAATAAAATATGGTAAATACTATAAATTTGGTTTTAATTACAATAATAAGTACTTGGCTAAAGGCCTTATAGCTGAATTAGCACATCTTCATGTACAAAGTGATTGGGGATTTAGGAAGGAAATAGTTCGAGTTGTAAAGTTAGCAACATGTTATAATTATTTCTTAAAAAAAAAATATACTTGTAAAAATTCAAAGGAAGGGCGGTTAGAAGAAGAAAAAAAAAAGGGCATTTAGCACCGGCCATGCAACATGTGGATTGTATTTGAATGTATGTATGTGCAGGAAATTGTCAAGAAGGTGATAGCACCTAAACGCCTATCCCTTGGTACAAAACGGTCGTACCTAATCAACACGGCAACAAGGGCAACCTAAATTTGAACACCGCATAAAAATAGTCTACTATTTCTGACGAAACGCTTCGTAGGGCTCACTTTCATGCTGACGTAGTATACAATTATTTTTTTAATAATAAATATATTTCCAACTTTCTATGGATTTCCACTACCCCGTGTACGCTTTGGCCGATAATAACGTGGAATTTTTTCCATGGGTATTGGGTAACACAACGTTTCTTTGTTTTTTTGGTAGACGTCACCACAAGTTGAAATCACATCACACCCATGCTTTGCTTACATCTAATCTAGATCAATGATATTCTATCTAAAAATTGATACATGGCCTTTAGACAATTTTTATAGTGACCACCAACAAGGAATAATAAAAAAGGTAATAATGTTAGTTTTACACATTTTGTTATAATTACATGACACATTGTAATTGACTATTTATTTTTATTACATGAATTTATTTTTTATTTTCACTAATTATAGTCTGTCACATAAAATAATTATAATAAAATGTGTCTAAAAATGTATAATTCTAACATTTTTAAAAATAAAAATAAAAAAGAAGTCGGGCCCATCAGAGCAAGTATACCGTGTACCCGGCATATATATGCCGGGTACATAATATAATTTTCGCTCCAGGTACCTCAATCAAACACATCAGAACAAAGAGTGACGCAAAGTAAACGTCAGACACAACCAAATGACGTATTACAACGCGTAATCAAAAGCCCAAGTGCCCAACTGCCGTTGACGTATGACCCTTTCAAGTTTCCAAGTCTCCCCCAACTATTTATACTCTCTCCTTGCCACACCAATTAGGCAAAATTAACCCCACACACCCACACACACACTCTCTCTCTCTCTCTCTCTCTCTCTCTGTTTTTCTATCTACAAAAAATCTCTCACACCATGCAAGAAGCAATACCTTACAAGTCATGGCAACCACTTCACACCAGAACCCACTTCATCAACAATAATACCAATCTACCTCAGCTTGTTTCATCCAAAGCCTTAAAAGCTGAGGAATCAGAAAATATTATGTTAAACATGGTGGCAGAGAATGCAGTGATAGTAATTGCTAGGCGTGGGTGCTGCATGAGCCATGTAGTGAAGCGCCTACTTTTAGGCCTCGGTGTAAACCCTGCAGTTTATGAGGTTGATGAGAAAGATGAGGTTGGGGTTGACATCACACCCATGCTTTGCTTACATCTAATCTAGATCAATGATATTCTATCTAAAAATTGATACATGGCCTTTAGACAATTTTTATAGTGACCACCAACAAGGAATAATAAAAAAGGTAATAATGTTAGTTTTACACACTTTGTTATAATTGTCTTACATGACACATTGTAATTGACTATTTATTTTTATTACATGAATTTATTTTTTATTTTTACTAATTATAGTCTGTCACATAAAATAATTATAATAAAATGTGTCTGAAAATGTATAATCCTAATATACTGTTTACCCGGCATATATGCCGGGTACATAATATAATTTTCGCTCCAGGTACCTCAATCAAACACATCAGAACAAAGAGTGACACAAAGTAGACGTCAGACACAACCAAATGACGTATTACAACGCGTAATCAAAAGCCCAAGTGCCCAACTGCCGTTGACGTATGACCCTTTCAAGTTTCCAAGTCTCCCCCAACTATTTATACTCTCTCCTTGCCACACCAATTAGGCAAAATTAACCCCACACACCCACACACTCTCTCTCTCTCTCTCTCTCTGTTTTTCTCTCTACAAAAAATCTCTCACACCATGCAAGAAGCAATACCTTACAAGTCATGGCAACCACTTCACACCAGAACCCACTTCATCAACAATAATACCAATCTACCTCAGCTTGTTTCATCCAAAGCCTTAAAAGCTGAGGAATCAGAAAATATTATGTTAAACATGGTGGCAGAGAATGCAGTGATAGTAATTGCTAGGCGTGGGTGCTGCATGAGCCATGTAGTGAAGCGCCTACTTTTAGGCCTCGGTGTAAACCCTGCAGTTTATGAGGTTGATGAGAAAGATGAGGTTGGGGTTGTTAAGGAATTGGAGATGATAAGCAATGGAAAAGATGGGAAGGTTCAATTTCCGGCAGTGTTTATTGGGGGCAGGTTGTTTGGTGGATTGGATCGAGTTATGGCTACACATATTTCTGGAGAGTTGGTTCCTATATTAAAAGAAGCTGGGGCCTTGTGGCTTTGACTAATGCAATTTTGTAACCTTTTTTTTTTTTTATTTTATTTAATAGCTCACTTTCATGCTGACGTAGTATACAATTATTTTTTTAATAATAAATATATTTCCAACTTTCTATGGATTTCCACTACCCCGTGTACGCTTTGGCCGATAATAACGTGGAATTTTTTCCATGGGTATTGGGTAACACAACGTTTCTTTGTTTTTTTGGTAGACGTCACCACAAGTTGAAATCACATCACACCCATGCTTTGCTTACATCTAATCTAGATCAATGATATTCTATCTAAAAATTGATACATGGCCTTTAGACAATTTTTATAGTGACCACCAACAAGGAATAATAAAAAAGGTAATAATGTTAGTTTTACACATTTTGTTATAATTACATGACACATTGTAATTGACTATTTATTTTTATTACATGAATTTATTTTTTATTTTCACTAATTATAGTCTGTCACATAAAATAATTATAATAAAATGTGTCTAAAAATGTATAATTCTAACATTTTTAAAAATAAAAATAAAAAAGAAGTCGGGCCCATCAGAGCAAGTATACCGTGTACCCGGCATATATATGCCGGGTACATAATATAATTTTCGCTCCAGGTACCTCAATCAAACACATCAGAACAAAGAGTGACGCAAAGTAAACGTCAGACACAACCAAATGACGTATTACAACGCGTAATCAAAAGCCCAAGTGCCCAACTGCCGTTGACGTATGACCCTTTCAAGTTTCCAAGTCTCCCCCAACTATTTATACTCTCTCCTTGCCACACCAATTAGGCAAAATTAACCCCACACACCCACACACACACTCTCTCTCTCTCTCTCTCTCTCTCTCTGTTTTTCTATCTACAAAAAATCTCTCACACCATGCAAGAAGCAATACCTTACAAGTCATGGCAACCACTTCACACCAGAACCCACTTCATCAACAATAATACCAATCTACCTCAGCTTGTTTCATCCAAAGCCTTAAAAGCTGAGGAATCAGAAAATATTATGTTAAACATGGTGGCAGAGAATGCAGTGATAGTAATTGCTAGGCGTGGGTGCTGCATGAGCCATGTAGTGAAGCGCCTACTTTTAGGCCTCGGTGTAAACCCTGCAGTTTATGAGGTTGATGAGAAAGATGAGGTTGGGGTTGTTAAGGAATTGGAGATGATAAGCAATGGAAAAGATGGGAAGGTTCAATTTCCGGCAGTGTTTATTGGGGGCAGGTTGTTTGGTGGATTGGATCGAGTTATGGCTACACATATTTCTGGAGAGTTGGTTCCTATATTAAAAGAAGCTGGGGCCTTGTGGCTTTGACTAATGCAATTTTGTAACCTTTTTTTTTTTTTATTTTATTTAATTTAATTTTATCTTTTCAACAAGTTTTTATTTTTATTTTTATTTGCAACTTTAGAATTTGTATTAAAAGAAATGCAGATTTTTTTTCTTATTTTGTTTAGAGGATAAAAGTAATAAAACAACGGTAGATTAAAGGCCTATTTAGTAATGTTATTTTAATAACGTTATTTAAGTATTGTAAAAATACTTGTGTGTGAAAAAATATTGTGTTGTTTAATCAATAAAAACTGTTGTTTAAACAACATTAACAAACAAACCCTAATTTCATGCATCTTCTTATTTTCATTTGTATCTTTTCTCCCTTTTGGTTCTCTCTCTATTTCTTGGAAGAACTTTACTTCTTTGTGAGGTTAAAGTTTTGGTAGTATTTGTAAAGTGCATAGCTGTTTCCAGTTGTGTCCAACGAAATTTCATTTTGTTGGTTTGGTCAAAAAGACACATCCTTGCATCACATGGAGGTAACTTATTATATCCGCCTAACTTTCTTCTTTTAAAATTATCCTGGAGGGTAATATTATATCTCACTTCTGGGCCCTTTTAGCAATGATAGGGGGAACCACAGCTGTAGCCTTTCATTTAAATGGCCTAATTTTAAAGTACTGTTAGTCAATATCCCATTTTTCATCAAAAGAAAGTTAGTCAATATCCCCATTTAATGGGACATGTGAATTGGTTTGGGTTTCAAATTCTACACGGGCATGTCTTTATTGGTAGCAAGTAACAATCATCATTATTGCTTATAATTTCCAATTCCTCTTATATCGTTTAGAAATTATAGCGCCACAAGAAAGATGATGGATTTTTGTTTGTTGATGTGATTTGGTTGGGTGGGAGTGATTCGAGTGCTTGAAATATTTTCTAAACGCAACCTATTCGCTAATTTTAAGATATAGATATTAATATATTGACACACTACCTCTAAGATATTTTTTAATTGAATTACGATTTCAGTTTAAAAATCTGTTACACGCAACTTTGTGGGCGTGTGCACAAGTCATTTCCCCACTATATTTGGGATACACGGTCTCTGCTCCAGAGTTTGGAACTTGGTAACTATTTCACTTCAATGGATCTTTTATCTTATTCATGAAGTGCACAGGGTTTGAAAACATACCATCTGTATCAACAATGCCTGAGCTTTGATCAAGATAATCTGCTGTACTGGTTGGACAATTCTGGTGATTTTTAACAAGGCTGCTTAATAGTATCCAGGGAAAAAAAAAAAAACAGCTTAATTTGTTCTGGGAATAATAAATTTTAGACTAGCTTTCAAGTTTTTAAACAGAGAAAAATATGTATTACTCAATATAGTGCTTTTCCTAGGATATCTGGTTTAAATTTTCACCACCAGGACCCTCAAACAAGTGCAACCAAATTGTGCAGGCATACACTGGTTGTTTCCCATCTTATTGAATAAAAAAATGCTAGGACCACTACTTTTGCCACAATTTTTGTCACAATTTGTCACGTAAGCAAATTGTGGCAAATATTGTTGTCCTAGCATTACTCTTTTGAATACGCATTTTTAGAATATCATTTCGCACAAATGAACTTTCTAAAGTTGTTTCTTTCTCAGAACCATAGACCCTAGAAGAGTTTTACTTGGAAGGTAAGGGCAGAGTTAACCTTGAACACAAAATTAACACGAGCTTAGGTTAGATGGGTAAGAATTTTTAAACTGACATCAAATTGTATCTAACCATGAATCAAATTCACATCACACTTGGGACTTGGTTCTAGAGTGAGAGGAAGAAGATTGAACAATGAGGGACAGCCTTTTCTTTGAGTGACCGCGATAAACCATTTTGGTTCATCACATTGGAAGTTTCCTCAAGTAAGTCATCAAGTGCATCATCAAGATTAGCAATACCTGGCGGAGTTTTAGATGAATCTGACCCAATCCTTGAAAGTGATGGAGCCACATTAACTTCTTTTTGTGTAACAAGAAGATTGAACATGAGGGACAGCCTTTTCTTAGAGTGACCGTTATAAACCATTTTGGTTCATCACGTTGGAAGTTTCCTCAAGTAAGTCATCAAGTGCATCATCGAGATTAGCATACCTGACGAAGTCTTAGATGAATCCATCATTGAAAGTGATGGAGTCACATAAACTTCTTTTTGTGTAACAGGAAAGGAGTAATTGGACCTGAAATCAGAGGAATTAAGAGTCTTCTTGTTCTCTCCAAAAGGGTCTTGTAGCATATCTAATTACTCCTCTGCATCTGCTGCCTCAAAAAAAAAAAAAGACTTCACTCTGAATTCTTCTGTTTACTGTGATGCTTCATTTTGACTTGATTTGCCAATGTGTCTCAAATCAACATCAATGTAATTCACTGAAATCGACTCATGGCTAAACATGGTTTGATTTGTGCTACTGCCAGGGGATTCAGATGATGTAATCTCCGAATTTCAATCTTCAATCTTAAACTACTCAGAAAATTTTTCAGATATTGTTGTGGCTGCTTCACTATTACATGTTGGCATCTTATCAGATTCTTGTCATCTGCTTGTCTATACTCCATCTGTGCACTGATATATAAACCGTGTGAGATGTAACATGCAGCACTGACTTCTATAGAATAAAATTAAGGGAATCTCAGATATTATGAAGATATCAAAGAAATGCCAATGCAAATTTCATATATGCCGCTTTTCATGGGCAAACCACAAATTCAACATAGTTGACTTGCAAACATGAGTTTGAAGATTTGTACTAAACAACGGTATTAAATGTCAAATTGGCTTCAGGTTTATTTCCACTGAAACGTTTGAGGAATAGTATACTTGCTAATATATATGTCATATTGTCTTTGGACAGCCGATTCTAAACCCTATTGCCAACAAAGTCCTTCTTAAGTACTCCTAAAGGCAGCCTAAACAATAGTTGAAACAAACAAGATTCTCTCCATTCCAATAATTATCATTTTGTTCTTCTAACACTCCTCTGAAGATTTCTCAGTTAAAAATAGCCTTACAGAATGCTATTGTCATTTTGGAATTTGAGAAAGGAATTATAATAAATGATACAAAATTTCTTATTAAAAAAAATGTATCATTCCTGATTTTTGTATATTTTGCCCAAAAATTCCTTAACTGCAGTATCTTTGCTAATTCGACCGGCAGGAATGGCCAAGGCTACCTATATACATGTTGAATTAAAGCAGTAGATGGAGCCACACAATGGACAATTTCATTTCAGCTAAAGGAGTTCATTTGGAAACTTCAGTACTGGTGGAATACACAATTTCAAGACATACGGGAATGATTCTTTTATAAGTAGTTTGTTTTTTTTTACAACTCATTTCTGAAAACTTGAACCCCGCACTTGCCCTCCATACCCCACAATGGACAATTTCATTTCAACTGAAGGAGTTCATTTAGAAACTTCAATACTGGTGGAATACACAATGTCAAGACATACGGGAATGATTCTTTTATAAGTATTTTTTTTTACAACGCCTTCCTAAAAACTTGAACTCCGACTTTTATCCTCTATATCTCACAAGTATTTATATTTGTAGAATGACTACCGCGTTAAGGATGAGTTGTAGTTTTTATAAGTAGTTTTAAAAGGAAAGGTATGTGATAAACATCATAAACACGTGGCACAAAGAACTCTTCACCCTCGTATAACAGTATAACACCTGGCTTGAAAAACAAAATACCCTCTGACACCCACTTTCAAATCCGTAGGCCCTAAGATGCCATTGGACCATGTGGTTGTTTGAAATTTCTCCATAGATTCTTATTCACTATAAAAATTATTAATTAGAAATCTTATCTACTTCGTAAAATGTTATTAAAATCAGGATCCTTGGTGGTAGGATTTTTAAGACTAGATTGTTTGATTTTACAAAGTAGAATGATAACAACTAATACGTAGATGCATGATAAAAAATTCATTATCATTTTAAGGATATAAGGTTAAATGTCTATAAAATGCTTAAAACTAGTATTTTTTGCACCTAACATAATGTTTTAGTTATAAATTTTGGGAATGCCACTTAGAGCATTTGCAATGGGCTCGCTAAATGGCATATGTAGTTCAATTCTAAAACAAAATAATAGTTTTTAATATTCTCTCTCCTCTTTTTTAACTCCGAAATTTCTCTCTCCTCTCTTATTATTTCTCTTCTTGTCTCTCTCTTCCTTCTCTCTTTCTTATCTGCTCTCTGCTCTCTTCAAACCCAAGACCCCGTGCTCTCTCCAATGACCCTCTCTCTCTCTCATCTAGTGGTTGTAGGTTTCTCTATCTCTCTCTCTCTAGTGGTGGTGGGTTTGTGACTGACGTGGGCGTGGGTTGGCATGGGTTTTGATGACAGTGGGTCAGCGTGGGTTTTGACAACGGTGGAGATCGGCGTGGGTTTTGACTAGATCAACGTGGGTGTTGACAATGGTGGAGATCGAAGTGGTGGAGACCAGTGGGTGGCGAGATCGGTGGGTGGTGAGATTGGTGGATTAGGTTTTGATTTTGCTATGAAATTTGGGTTTTGATTTTGCTATGAATTTTGAGTTTTGATTTTTCTATTGATTTTGGCTAGATGGCGAGACTAAGTTTTAATTTTGCTCAGAGAGAGTGACACCAGTGGTGGTATTTTGTTGGGATTGTGGTAGGTTTGGGGTTATGGTGGTGGATGTTTGGAGGTGGTATGGTTGAGAGGATGGTTGTTGTGCGGTGAGAGTGACAGAAATTAGAAAGAAGAGAGATATAATTTGTTTATTATTTGATTATATAATTTATATTATTTTAATGTGTGGTATTGTAAAATAAAAGTTGAGATGCTGAGTGTATTGTAAAATGGTATTGTATAATTGATAAAGTAGTTTTTTGAGATGGTAAAATAGGATAGGATGACATTTCTTGATGCGAATGCTCTTACAGATTGGGGCTCCTACTCTTCTCACCAATATTCTTGAAGATATTTATTCTACCTCTCCCCACCAAATTTTCACCAACACCAAATTTAAAATATTGAAATGGTCCTCAAACTTCAAATCCTATATCTATATATAGACTCAAACGAAAAATAGTTCAGAACTAGTAATTTTGGGATGAGTAAAATGTTTTAAAATATTCAGATTTTCCTAGATCTTGTTTGTTTGTTGAGATCCAGATTATTTTAGCTTTACAAGATTGTACAATCGTAAGATTTTAGTATCTAGATTAGGTTTTTAGTAACCATGTGACGTAGGACAAATTGGAGAATTTTTTCTTTGTGGTGGGTTTAGAATTAGAATGATTTGTGGAGTTTGAGGTTGGAATCATTTTAGAAGGGGGTTCAGGGTTCAAGAGAGAAAATGTTGGATTTATGGTTTAAAAAAAAAAAATAAATAGAAATAAAGTTTTTTTTTTTTTTTAAATTTTTAACTTGAGAAAAATATCGTGAACAATACCAATGAATAGTAACCTGCAAATGGGAACCAAAAGAAAGAAAAGAAGAAGATAAAAAAGAAAGAAGAGAAAGGGAGGAGAAATGAACCCTATGGCCAACATCATCACTACTTAACACTCAATTTTATTAACCAACTCTTAACTTGGGTACAATAAAACACTTATATAGACACTATTATTAACTTCTCCTAGTAAACTAGGCTTCCTACTTTGACTAACAGACCAAATTATATTTGAATTAAACCAATGCTTATTAATAAAGATCCATAAACTAAATAAGATTTACTTATTTTTAAATTAAAAAACATGGTTCATAACTATGGTTCATACCAACGATTGTAGAATTACTAAAATACCCTTGACTTTAGAATAACCAATTAAAATTCAAAAACCCTATCAACTACCCTGGACACATTATGGATCTTTTGTATAAGCATTGGTTTTGAGAAAGAAGGACATGTAGAAAGCATTGGTTGTCACCATAATTCAAGGCTGAGTAGAAAGCTTTTGAGAAAGAAGGATATCTAGATCCGAGCACAAGCAAATCTTTTTTTTTTTTTTTTTTTAGGGACCAACTAAAAGTGTATACAATAACAAAGCCTATGAATTCTCAACAAATTAGTTAGGACCACTCACATAATTTTCATCCATTCTAGTCCATCCAAAGACATACTCTCTATTGCTTCCTTAATTGACATGTCATTTTTTACTATTTCTACTAATGTTATTTTTAGTAGTCTTCTACTTTTATCGCTCTCTCAACTTGAATCAACTCACTCTTTCTTATTGATACATTAATCACTCTTTTCTGAACAAGACCAAACCATCTCAAACGACTGTCCCTCATTTTTCTATCTATAAGAAGTCACCCCTATTTATAAGTGAATTTCCTTATTTCAAATCCTATTTTTTCATTTATTTTCTAGTTTTCCATCTTAATATTCTTATTTCAAGTACACTCATTTTATGGATTTGTTGCTTCTTAAGTCTTAATATGTCAACATAAAGTACCATAGAGCATAGCTTGTCTTATAGTAGTCTTATATAATTTTCCTTTAACTTAATAAGTATTCTACTATCACACAATACTCTTGGTACGCTTCTCCACTTCATCCATCCTACTCTTATTTTATTATTCACATTCTCTTCAATCTCTCTATCTTTATGAATTAAGCATCCAAGATATTGAACACTTTTGCTCTTTAGTATCTCTTGACCATTAAGTCTTACCGAGTTCCTTCATCTCTGTTTTACTAAAGCCTTCAGATTCTAGAGTGTTTTACCAAATTTCTAACTTAGTATTAACTCCACTTCTAGTTTCATCCACTACGGTACAATGACCTTATGTTTCTGACCCTTCGTGATTTGTAATGTTCATCAACGTTCCTTATCCGCCTGTTTCATGATGAAACTTATAGCGGGTAGAAGTAGAACAGAGGAAATTGATATACCTAATTGAATGGAATGAAAATAACCATATCAATTTGGAAATTAAGATCGATCAAGTGAACACAAAATAAGAGCTTTCAGAATGGGAATCCGACCACGGACCAGGTGGTTGCCACCAATAGGTCTCATAAATTCAAATCATAATTAACATCAAGATGGTGCTACGCCTAATCATTTTATAGGTCGGCATCAGCTTTAAAAAAATAAATTCAAGAAAGCTCAAATGGCCTGTCGACCACTCCCTTGGGTGAAGTAATGTCCAGGAGTACAATACCCTCGAGATGTACTGTTCCAACTACCAGGGAAGAAGGTTAACCTTCGAACATGAATTTTTCCTGCATTTTAATGTGTATTCTTCCGTTTTTCAATGCAGCTTGTGCCATTTTATATTCTGGTTCGTGGTAAAGTAAAATATGTTAATCACAACAGATGCGTTCAACTTCTAAATGCATTCACCCGCAACAGCCATTATCGCATTCGCATACATGTATAAATGAAGCTAACAATATAACTTGGTTGACCGCAATATAGCCTACAATTTGTTGACAGATGCAGGCTAAACAAGACACGATGACAACTTCAGGAAGATGGAGGCTTTTTTTTAATTGAAAAGAGAAAAATTCCTAGTGAAGAACCACATTAGTTGTGGAACTTCTATATGCTTGCTATGCATTGTAATCTAACGAAGAAAACAATTCACAAATATTCCACATCACCATGCATGGTACAAGATCTTGCAGTTTCGTTACTCGTCTGTCTTATAAGTGTTAGGGAAGCTGCAGAAAGAATTAGTAAAAAAAAAAAAAATTCAGTAGAAAATCTACTAACTGGGATTCCATGGAAGAGGTTTCATAGCGCAGAAAGAGAAACAGAGTACGTTAAAAATAAATCATTCTATATAAGAGATAAGCCCAATGGACAAGTCCTCAATAGTAAGCCCACCTTTTGCCTAAGATATCAGTGCTATAACTGTCTATGAGAGACCACGCCTCCTGGCCTAACCTTTTTTCAAACAAGGTTAGGCATAATCCACGCGAATGGATGAAGTCGTGTTATTGCCTCTCAAGAGAGGGTGAAGGTTCTACTAATGTTATTATTTTTTTTAAGTCAAGAAATTTACAATGGAGTCGTCACTTATTTAATTGGAAAAATAAGAAAACCAAATGAATTGAAGAGTACATTGCTATTGATGAATTGAAATTAACTAAAATTACATTACTTTGGTTCTAGATACAATCTAAAACAAAAGTACAAAACTTTGTTTTATAGTTACAATCTAGAAAAAGAAGAAGAAAAACATTACAAGGAAAAAAATAATTTGCTAACCTCTGATCTAAGTTTGAAGACTAAGTTACAGAATTCGGAAGGTTTTAGACACCCAACCTACCTGATGAAACTAGTCTTCTAGACTTTGGCGGCCAATGATCATATCATATCATTTAAGAGTTTATATCATCCAAACAAAACATGTGATTGAAACAAACAAGGGCATGATGAAACCCTATTCAAGGCATGCATAGATTTGATATTGAAATAATTGAAAGATATGGTGAATATGTGTGTGATGTGATAAACCATAATCTAAGAGCATGATAACATTTATTTGGAATTGAAAAACCCTAATCTAAGAGCCTATGAGCATAATATTTAAATTAAAAAAACCCTAATCTAAAAGCATGTGAACATATTATTTGGAATTGAAAAACCCTAATCTAAGAGCATGTGAACATGATATTGAAATTGTAAAACCCTAGTTCATTCAAACTTAAGAACAACCTAGATTTAACATGCTAACAAACAAGAACATGTAAAAACCTAGAAACTAAAGCATACTTGAATTTAAAAGCTAGGGCATAATTAAAAGGAAAGAGGTTAAGAAACCTTAACTGTATGCACCAGCACTCCTGAGCACTCCAAGCAAGAAAGCAGGAGGTCTAAACAATGCCCTCAAGTGAATTGAGACCAAGAGGTCCAAGACACCAAAGACAACTTCCTAATACCCTAGAGAATAAGGACAAAGGGAGAGGGAAATCTCAGTTTGCTAGGAAGATCTAAGAATTTCTAGAGTTTCTAAGATACTCAGTGTGTTTTTGGATTGAAGGTGGAGTAGGGTGTTTATACTAAATGTGGGGGGGAGTTAGGGTTGATTTTCTAAGCAATGTGGAACTCAAAAAACTTTGGGTTTCTACGTGAAAAACGTAGGAATCAAATTTAAACTGAGTGGGAAGCAAGTTGAACTGAAAAGGAAGGAAACCTGGGAGGTTCTGACCAAGTGCTGATCGGCACTTGGTCCTAATCCTCTGGGATCTTTTCCTTTTCAGGTCTATCTGTTTCCATTTTCAATTAAGATTTAATTTCCTGTGAATTTCAACTCTATTTTCTAACTTTCTTGGTCCACAAGCTCAGCAAATTAATTCCGAATATGTCCAATTAATTAATTAATAATTTATTTATTTATTAAATCAATTTTTACAAATTTTGCAAGGAATCAATAAATGCGTTGACCTTGGATTAAATTAGATGCATACAATCTCAACGTTAATCTTATCCTCAACCAATAGCATTATGAAGTGGAATAACTTCAATTTGGACTAAAATTATACCAATTAAAATTAAGAGATCGTAATCACATATGGTTGGGACTGGATTCATGCAAGTGCACTTTATTGTTGAAACTTCTGTTCTTGATATCTTTTAATTCGGTGGTCTGATTAATGCATATGAACTTTCATTTTGATCATTATAACCTCAAAATTTATTTTGTGAAATGTATTTTGAGATCAAACGGTTGAAACTACAGTATTGCCTTAGAGACATGAGATGGTGATGATATGTAATATGATGCAAGTGTGGTTAAAACACCTGATCACAAAGCATCATCACAGGGCTCACATCCCAATAGGACTTCAAAACAAATAAACCCCCAACTATCTTAGTGACTAACAACTATCATAGTGGCTAACAACTCCTTTGATGAGGTCTTAAGACCTTCTCCTCCTAAAGTAATTATCACCAGCCCTACCATTCCTCATGATGAACTTAGCATGGTCCTTTTGAAACAGCTTCTCATCCTCCTGTCTTAATTTCATAGTCGCAACCACAATCTCCTTACAATTATTCTCTATCACTACCTCTTGCTCAAAATAGGTATGGTACCAGCTCATACACACCTTGGTAAAAAATTCTATAGCTGTCAAGGCGAACATATCATGACCCGAAGATTGGGTACGATCTTTTACCAATAATGCGAAGACTAATATTAAGTATGAGATATACTCCACATTAGTTTTCACCTTATTGATTAAAAAATCTTACTAAATCATCGAGTCATGATATACTTGTCTTGACAGCTATGAAATTTTTTACCAAGGTGCGTATGAGTTAGCATCATACGTATTTTGAGCAAGAGGTAGTGATAGAGAATATTTGTAAGGAGATTGTGGTTCCGACTATGAGAATAAGACAGGAGGATTACAAGCTATTTCATAAGGACTATGCTAAGTTCAGCATGAGGGATGGTAGGAGTGATGATGATTACTCTAGGAGGAGAAGGCTTTGAGACCTCCTCAAGGGAGTTGTTAGCCTTTAATCTTTCTCCCTCCTTACCTTTTCATCTCTGCACTACTCTCTACATGAATATCATTCTTCTTTTTCCCTTCATCTTCCTTTATTTTTGTCTCTTTTTATTCACACATTTTTACTATAAATTTGTCACTAGCTCTTCTATTCTATGTATAGTTTTCCTCTCACAAAAAAAAAAAAAAAAAAAAAAAAGGTTCTCTCTCTCTCTCTCTCTCTCTCTCTCTAAATATTTTGGTGGATTTTTTTTTGTTTTTCTTGCATCTCTACTTTAGGTTGATAATGTTTTTATTCTTTAAAACTCTATTTTGGTTAATGCGATTTGTTTGTTTTTTAAATTGTTGTTGTTGTTGTTGTTTTGTTTTTTGTTTTTTAATTGTTAAATGTTATCCTATTGTTCTAAACAATTAAATATAGCATATAAAAATATAATATTATTCATTACATAGCATGATTTGGATAATTTAGTATTTATTCGGTTAAATATCATGATTTTTATATGTGCTCAATTTAGATGTTAAACTATGAGATTTTAATTTTTATTTATTTTAATCTTTTGTGGTGGACAAAAGTACTCTTAATAGTTGTATTACTTTATAATGCCATTCATTTAAAGAAAAGTAAAGGTTACCCAAACAAAAATAATCGGATAGGTGACAAATTTTAATTTTGCAATTTTTATTTAATTATTATTATTTTATAACAATGCATGTATAGAAATTTAATTCTTAGATTTTGCTAATAATTGTTTATTTGATAATATGTTTTGGGTGGTCGAAATTATAATTTCTACAAAGAAAATAACATTAATAGATTATCAAAACAAAATTTTATCCTAATATTAGTTCAGTTAATCATTGTTAAGTTTTATTAATTTTTTTTAGTTTGCGTGTTTTTGGTATTTTGGATTGTTCTTATATTACATTTATGATTGTTTTTATAATAAATAAAAATATAATTACAAAATACATTACTTATTATTAGCTTAGTTTAAATTGTAAAAAAGAATTTAATAAAACTACCATAAAAATAATTATTACATGCAACGCGTGGATTCACGGCTAGTAATAAGTAAAATGCGAACATATGCTTATCTATTTGGGTAAGTGTATCATGACTTACCCATAGGCTAACAACTCCCTTGAGGAGGTCTCNAAAAAAAAAAACACCACACACACCACACACACACATTGAAGCTTTTTTTTTTTTTTTTTTTTTTCAAATTTCCTATAATTGTTTTTAACATTTATTTTTTTGATATTTACACTTCTTCAACATTTTTCTCTCCCTTACCATTTCATCTCCCACTACTTCTTTAATCTTTCTCCCTCCTTACCTTTTTCATCTCTGCACTACTCTCTACATGAATATCATTTTTCTTTTTTCCCTTCATCTTCCTTTATTTTTGTCTCTTTTTATTCACACATTTTACTATAAATTTGTCACTAGCTCTTCTATTCTATGTATAGTTTTCTCTCACAAAAAAAAAAAAAAAAAAAAAAAAGGTCTCTCTCTCTCTCTCTCTCTCTCTCTCTAAATATTTTGGTGGATTTTTTTTTGTTTTTCTTGCATCTCTACTTTAGGTTGATAATGTTTTTATTCTTTAAAACTCTATTTGGTTAATGCGATTTGTTTGTTTTTTAAATTGTTGTTGTTGTTGTTGTTTTGTTTTTGTTTTTTTAATTGTTAAATGTTATCCTATTGCTTCTAAACAATTAAATATAGCATATAAAAAATATAATATTATTCTATTACATAGCATGATTTGGATAATTTAGTATTTATTCGGTTAAATATCATGATTTTTTATTGTGCTCAATTTAGATGTTAAACTATGAGATTTTCTAATTTGTTTATTATTTTAATCTTTTGTGGTGGACAAAGTACTCTTAATAGTTGTATTACTTTATAATGCCATTCATTTAAAGAAAAGTAAAGGTTACCCAAACAAAAATAATCGGATAGGTGACAAATTTTAATTTTTGCAATTTTATTTTAATTATTATTATTTTATAACAATGCATGTATAGAAATTTAATTCTTAGATTTTGCTAATAATTGTTTATTTGATAATATGTTTTGGGTGGTCGAAATTATAATTTCTACAAAGAAAATAACCTTAATAGATTATCAAAACAAAATTTTATCCTAATATTAGTTCAGTTAATCATTGTTAAGTTTTATTAATTTTTTTAGTTTGCGTGTTTTTGGTATTTTGGATTGTTCTTATATTACATTTATGATTGTTTTTATAATAAATAAAAATATAATTACAAAATACATTACTTATTATTAGCTTAGTTTAAATTGTAAAAAAGAATTTAATAAAACCTACATAAAAATAATTATTACATGCAACGGCGGAATTTTTTTAAGCTAAAAAGGCTCACTCAAAACCCTAAAGTTGAACTGAAAAAGTTTTGAGTTGGGCTTGATAGTTGAACTAAATAAATAAGAAGTGGACTTGATTAATTATACAGATTTATTATAGGGTGATAGTCGAAATAAATAAATAAGTAGTATGTTGAATTTATTATAGGGTGATAGTGAAAGTAAATAAATAAATAGTGAATTGCATTTATAAGGCTAAAAATTGTAAAAACCATTTTAAAATTGTAGGACAAATTATATTTAAAAAAAAAATGACGTGACAACTGATATAACGCAACGTGAGAGCGATAGCATTAAAATTTTCACCACCAAGACCCTCGTACAAGTTTAACCAAATTATGCAGGTATACAGGTTGTTTACCATCATATCCCAAAGGCGTATCTGGAATATCATTTTGCACAATTGAACTTTCTCAAATTGTATCTTTTTTTAAAAAGCATTGACCAATAGATGAATTTTACTTGGAAGGTAAGGGCAGAGCTAACCTTGAACACAAATTTAACACAAGATCTTAGGTTAAATGGGTAAAAATTTCAAACCTACATCAAATTGTATCCAACCATGAATCAAATTCATCTAAAACTTTGGACTTGGTTCCAGATTGTGAGGAAGAAGACTGAACAGGATGGACGGCCTTTTCTTCCAGGGACTGTGATAAACCAGTTTGGTTCATCACATTTGATGTTTCCTCAAGTAAGTCATCAAGTGTATCGTCAAGATTAGCAATACCTGACGAAGTTTTAGATGAATCTGGCCCTATCTTTGAAAGTGATGGAGCAACATAAACTTCTTTTTGTGAAACAGGAAAGGGGTTACTGGACCTAAAATCAGAGGAATTAAAAGCCTTCTTGGTCTCTCCAAAAGAGTCTAGAAGCATATCCAATTCCTCCTCTGCATCTGCTGCCTCAAATGTGGAGAGTTTCTTTTGAGGGTCCAAAACAGACTTCACACTGAGTTCTGCTGTTGATTGTGATGCTTCATTTTGAGTAGATTTGCCAATTTCTCTGAGATCAACATCAATGTACTTCACTGAAATCGACTCATGGCTGGACAAGGTTTGATTTGTGCTACTTCCAGAGGAGCCAGATGACATAACCTCAGAACTTTGATCTTCAATCTTAAACTTCTCAGAAAATTTCTCAGATATTGTTGTGGATGCTTGACTATAACATGTTTGCATCTGGTTAGATTCTTGACATCTGCTTGTCTCTATTCCCTCTGTGCACTGATGTATAAAGTGTGTGAGATGTAACATACAACATTGACTTCTTTAGAATAAAAACCAAGGGCATCTCAGATATTATGAAGATATCAAAAGTTTTGATATGAAGTTCATATATGCCCCTTTTTATGGGCATACCACAAATTGAACACAGTTGATTTGTAAACATGAGTTTGAAGAATTGCACTAAACAATAGTATAAATGTTTAATTGACTTCAGGTTTATTTCCACTGAAACATTTTAGGAATAGTATAATCGCAAACATACATGTCCCATTGTCGCCAATTCTAAATGTTGCCAGCAAATTCCTTCTTCTTTTTTTGGGATAATTTGATAGTTACAATGGGAGAAGGTGGATATGAATCCTGGACATCTCCATTAGAACACCAAGAGATGCTAGTTGAGCTACATGCCTCTTGGCGCCAACAATTTCCTTCTTAATTACTCCTAAAGGCAAACAACAGTTGAAACAAACAAGATTCTTTCCACTCTAATAATCACCTTTTTCGTTCTTTTAACACTGAAGATTTCTCACCAAAAAGAGCCTTAAAGAATGCTATTGTCATTTTGGAATTTAGGAAAGGAGGTAGATGATTTTCTAACAAATTCTTTGGTTTTGTACATTGAAAGGGAAATTTCAGTGAAATTTGAAACAAAATCAAGCATAGATGATTTTTGGGAATTAAAAGAACGTTGAGGTCCATTTTGATAGATGATTGAGTTGAAATGTAAAAAAATAAAACAGTTATCTTTTGTTTATATTTTGTTAATACTAATAGATGCTAGTTTTACTCTTCATGTAGTCATTATAAAACTTGATACAGAGTCACCAAATAATTTTCAACATCACAATGGAAAATTAAACATACCAGCTCAGGTGGTAATAGATTTGCTTCAATGAATAGCCTCTGTGATAAGTCTATTTTCGAAAGTTGTTCAGCAAGAGCATGCAAATTCAAGGAGAGAAATGATGCCTGTACGATTAACCACCCAGGTTGGAAAGAAGAAAGAAAAAAGAGGTTGGAGGAACATGTTAGCCAACTAAATTTTACATAACAGCCACAGGCAGCCTGAAGCAAATCTCTACTAAAACAATAACAATAAAAAGGTGCATCGCTTAAAATGGAATTGCAAAGCACAATTTGGCTTGCCTATCATATTTATAAGAACACGTGTTGCTTCATTATTATTTTTCTAACCCCCCATGATTATTCAAGTTAGATTCCCTTCTCTCTTTTTTAACTCTTGCTTTGACATGCTATAGAATTTTAAACACTGGAAAGAAGGATGTACAGAACATATATGATATACCCCATGCCTCACTTGCCATGCTGCACTGGGTCAGACTAATGTATCTAGCACATCTTTAAAGTGTCCATTGTTACTACTTGTGGAGTGTGGTTTTAAAGGTCTAGTTAAATGTTTCCAAGGGTTAAAAAAGTTTTTAATGGGGGTTTTATTTAATAAGTTATGGTGAACCTCCTGAGCACCAAAAAATTCCCTTAGTTCCTTCTTCCTTACAACCCCAAATCAAGCCCTTTCTTTTGCCTCTGAAACCCCTAAAATCCCACATTTTTTTCTACCAATTTAGCCATCAAAAAACTCATCAAACCACTTTTAATTCCTAACACAACCCTATAACCCTTTCTTCAACAACTCTAAACCCTAGATCAAAAATCCTCCTAAACCCTAAACCCTCCACAAGCACACGTAGTCAGGAGGTTCAGTTATACACAGATTCTGATGCTTACTTAAAGTTCAAATTCCCAGAGTGAGACCTTCATACAACCAAAAAAAAAAAAAAGGCACAGCTATGGTAGACAGAAATGGCAACTGTTCCAGTGCCACTCAACAGGCAATGTCATTTCTTCATTGTGAGGAATGTACTACCCCCTTTTTCCCCTTTTATTTAAGGAAGACTCCAACATAGCTTCATGCTATAAAAACTCCTACAAGAAAACCCATGGTAGACATGAAAGTCAATGTAAAGTAAATCCTATAAACTGTGTGGTATTTCAACAACCGAACCCAACCTCAGCCTAGAATTACATTGCGGCCTGATGAATTGCATATCCAATTTATTAAAATGACTCCAAAATAAATGCAATGTTTAATTTTTCACTTTCTCAGATAACAATTGGGTCTTTAACACAGGCACATACAAGCATTTATTGGTGTGTTTGTGGCATTCAAGTACTCTTGACAATCAAATAGCAAAAGCAAGTCATTTGAATTACTAAGATGGGGAACAATCCAGTGTCAAGATCAATAAGTTTGGGTCATTTTCAAGTCAAGAAAACTAAATCAATTCTCAAAGAGGGAGAGAGAGAGAGAGAGAGAGAAAGAGAGAGAGAGAGAGAGTCATGCCTCTACTCACAACATTGACTAAGCAACTGAATTGAACATAAAAATTGTAAAGTTCCACTATAATCAAGCAGGCGAAAGTGTTTCTGAGAGATTCTCAAAAATGGGAAAAGAATGCCCAAGCACTCCTTTCCTCTCAGTTTTTAAAATCGTTTTGCTTCTTCCAAAGAGTAGATAATGGGGGGAAAAAGAAGGAGGGGGGCATTGGCCTAGTCCCTGATTGAATTCTCCTGTCAAATTAGCCATTAATTTTATAACAAGTGCTTCAAATTGAAACCTTAACACAATCTATTTATTAGGCAGCGACAGTGAAAGCCAATGGATAAGTAAATATAGCTACTTTGTTTTTCAATTTCCTGTTTTACGGAAAAAGATATAACCCACAGAAACTGATGGAAAGATTAATTATCTGAGGAACAGGAAATGGTAACCATGTCAGAGTTTGTCTCAAATATACTAATCAGGAAGGGAATGGACTTGCAACCTTCCCGTGGCATAATCTATTAGTATCTTACAAATAGGCCAAATTTACATGCCATGAGTAATATTCACTTCCAAAATGGGATATGTACAGAAATTAATCAAAACATTTTTTTTTAAAGTACTGAAAAACATTATGAAAATAGTTTAAGTGAATCATCAGATACTAATTACACCAACTTATGAAGATAAAGAAAAATATTTCATCAACAGTAACAAACCTATGGCTATGGGTGCTTATTTCCACAAAAATGTCTGATCAAAGCGATGAAAACCAAAGTATAAGAACATGATAGATATGGAAACTTTTAATTGGATTAAAATGCTATGCATCTGAGTTACGCAAACAGCCCAGTATAGGTCAACAAATATATTGGCTCATATATAAACAGCTAAAATTTCTTAAATGACATAAAAAAAATTACACCTAAGAATCAAAAAGAAGCAAGGACACACCAGGCATAACATCATCCAAAGAAGGAAAGCTATCCATGTATAAATTTGACTGAGATTGAGACTGAGCCTCAGCAATCAGGTGACAATAGTCTGCTCCTTTACTCTTTGGCAAAATAACATCAGAAGGTTGTGTAGCGCTATTACTGACGGATGGATCTTCAGACCCCAAATCAAATTCTTCCTCATAGCGGTCCAGTTTGAGGGAAGTCTAGACGCACCCTGAGACCGATGGGGTTTCTCTGGAACTTGCTTTCCCAAAGGCTTCTTTGCCCTTCCGGAATCATTAGTTCCAACAGACGGGACTTTTGATTTCTGATTTGCATGAGAGCCGTGGGGCCTTTTACTATGGCTTTGAGTGTGAGCCCTCTTTGACTTTGCTAGAGACTTTACATCCATTACAAATAAATACTTTACACTTTTCTAGCATGCTGCCATTTAAGTTTTAATCCTCCCCCTGCAACATAGAAACCTAAGAATCACAAACAATATACAGCGCAAACTGTTAGCTAGCTGCTAAGAGCTAAATTCTTTTTCAACCATAAATTTTTATACAAATTTCTAGACATAGAGAAGGAGATGTAATATTCCAACTGTTGCGCCCCAAAATTTCACACGCATGATATTGTCCACTTTGCCCGCAGACTCGCAGTTTTTAAAAAAATGTCATACCAATTAATCCCTCTAATTTGGCTACATGGAGGTGTTTAAACTTTTGTGTCCCCGCACAAACTCTTCTAGTATCCAATAAAAGGCGGAAAATGAAAATTTAACTAAGATAACATGAATGAGGAAAATTGAACTTAAATTCTACCCAGGAGAATTCAAGATCCTTTAATTGTAGTCAGCAAATTGGGTAAAAATGCAACAAAAATTAGCACATTTCACTCATTTCAGCACTAATCCTGGAAACTAAGTTGTATATGAATAGCAAATAGCAACTTCCCTACACTATGCCTATTGAAAATGGCCAAAAAGACTGCCAAAGTTTTTTTTTTTTTTTTTAATTTTCTTCTTCCATTGATTTAAAAGAAGCATGTATAAAACTGAAAATCTGAAGTAACCGTCAGGCACTTGAATGCTGATAACCTGAATTGATAAGTGGTACTGAAAGAGAGAGAGTTAGGGCTAACTTTTTACACAGTTACATATGTGAGTGAGTTCTTAATTTATAAGAAAATGAAATAATAATTGATACAAATATAGAGGGATTGAGATTGGCTTTGGCGGCGCAGAGAGAGTTTGAGATTTTGATACATTCATGAGTGAGTGAGTATAACAGAAGGTGAAAGATTAAGAGAGAGATAGAAACTCACTTGCTACCAGTAAAACGACGACGTGCTGTGGAATTCCCTTTCTCCTAACCCGGAGCCAAGCTTTTTCTTTTGTGACTTCTTTGCGTATCTCTCCCCTGAAGAAGGTTCCGATCTTATTTATTTATTTATTGTCTACGAATACGAATACGAATACGACTACGACTGTCTCTACCAGTGAAACGACCACGGATTATCCAGCTCTGTCTTCTTTCCGTATAAACCGGCGTCGTTTCTTATACACTTCTGACTTCTCCGCACACTCTCTCCTCTTCTTTTTCTTCAATATCTTGGACACCGCTTTAACTTCCGCTTTTTATTCGTTCCTCACTCACCACGGCAAAGAATTTTTTATTGTTTATTTTTTAAAATCACCGAGATTGAATATAAAAACAATTTTTTTCCTGCATTTTTTTTTTTTTTTTATTTTATACATACAAGAAGAATGGAGATGTCTTTGGGATTGGCTCAAAGGCGTGATATTGTTCAAGCCCAATAACTTTTTATTTTTTATTTTTTTTATTTACATAGGCCAAGCCCAAGCCTATGTAATGGGAATTTTGAAGGGGGTATGAAAGGGAAAGAATTTAGGGTAGCAAATGAGTCGAGTTTTGTCGAGTAGTGCATATTCAAGTTTGGCTCGTCAGGAGAAGTTAAAAGCTCAAACTTAGCTCAAGCTCGTGACAAGCCTAAAAATAGCGTTTGAGCTTGAGCTCGAGCTCATGGGAAAGCCAAAAAACGTGAGCTTAGCTTGGCTTGGCTTGATTAATTAGTCAAGCTAAGCTCAAGCTTAATATCTAACTCAAACTCAAGTTCAAGTCAAGCTTTTGAGATTGAGATCTAAAAAAATTGTGTAATTATCATGCATGTAGTCTTATTTATGATTAGCCATTATTGAAATTACAAATTTACATAATTAAATTCATTCATTGGTCATTTCTTGTTTACAGCTTCAGCAATTGTTCAAAATACAACTTTTACATTCATGTTAGATGGTGAAGAACTAGAAAAATACATGTTGGTAACTATTATGAATGAAAAAATACCAAAATATTTCATAACTTTACTTTAGATGATTGATAGGAAAGGATCATTTGTAACCCACTTAATTAATTAATTAATTAATTAATTTTTAAATGTACTATTATCTAAAGTGGTTCTTGGTCAGTTTAGAGGAAAGAAAAAATTAAGGCAATGGATAGTGGTCTCATGTTAGCCACATCATTATTAAGGTATGTGTAATGAGTATACTTAGCTAACACATATAAACTTATAAATGAGTCTATGTTTGAATTGTTTTGTATCAAGTCTAATAGTTTACAAGCTTGTTCGTGAACCAATTTTTTTGCTTGGGCTCGACTTGTTTACTAAACGAGTTTAAAATTAAGGCTCAAACTAGGCTTATTTATAAACAAACAAATATAAACGAGCTTTTTATTGAACCAAACCCAAGTTGTTTATAATCAACTTGATTCATTTACTGCCTTAGGAAAGATTACGGCCTATTTGAGCTTATCCTTAGGCCCCAGAGGTGGATTTTCCTTACGGCCGACTTGCAAAATCCATGAGCCTATGAGTAGCCCATATGCAAGCTACAAACATGAAAAAACAACACAAAACCTAAAGTAATCTGTTATATGTCCCTCAAATCTTGGCCTAATTAGCCAAGCCATGAAAAAAGCTTTCTAACCAAGTTTAATGCTAACTGACTAGGCCCGAATTCAAATTTCATGGGTTCCAAAGGAATCCTTTTTCCTGTTTCAGGCTCAAGAAATTGGTTTAGCTAGGTAGATTATCCGAATTTGGTAACAACTAGATTGTTGCAATTCAAAAAAGCCCATTGCTCAAGGTAGTAGTTCTCTCACGTTTATAAGTATTACTAGAGGTGTGGAACTTTACAGACATAATCTGTTCCAATGCTCGAATCTATCCTGTCTGGATGTGGTAAACCAAATGATAAATGAATTAAAAGAGCCAGAAATTACAATATTTTTTGCAACTAACTCGATGATTTGGAACAAGTAGATGAAGCTCTCCTAGGCATTCCTAGCCAGAAACGCTACTTCTCATTGCTTTAGAATATTTAGGTGCAGTTTGGATTGCACGTCTGCGTCTGGCGTTGGCGTTTTGGTTCTCTCTTTTGTTTTTTTTTTTTTTCCCAGCCGCTCGTGTTGACGTTTAGAGACAAAAGGTACAGTACATGAACAGTATATGCACTGTTTATGCACTAAAAAATATTAAAAATGGGTCCCACCTGTACTATTCACAATTTAAAAATTATTTTGCTACAGTGTTTTCAGTTTTCAGTTTTCAGTTTCAGTAACAATAAGTTCAATCCAAACGGACCCTTAGAGGCTAATTTTGTTAGTCTTACTTGAGTTTCTTATTTTTTTTTTTTTTTCTGTTTGTTCTTTATAGGATTCTCTCTCTCTCTCTCTCTCTCTCTCTCTCTCTCTCTCTCTCTGTGTTTAGCTGTTTTAGAGAATTAGAATTAGATGGATAAACAGCTGATTTAGATATGGCAGAAGCCTTTGTATTGTTGTCTCTTTTGTTGGTTTCGATTGGAGGTGTTTCCTCTAGCTTGTATCGGTTGCTGCAGTTGTATACTTTTTATGTTTGAATGATGACGTTTTATCCTCAAAAAAACAAAACAAAAAAAGTATTATTGAAGTAAAACTTCGACTTTAAACGGTGAATTTTCCTTTGGATATAGGGTTTCATTCCTGATGTGTGTGTGTGTGTGTGTTTTTCATTTTTTTTTTTTTTTTTTAATTTTTAACCTTTGGTTGCATCCATTAATTTTTTACATTGTTATTAAAAAAACTTGTGTCAATCTTTATTGGTTATTTTGTAACATATTTTACTGTGGTAAATTAACTAGAAATTGAATTTTGATCATGTGATCAGGTAACGTACAAAATCGATTTAATTTATCTAAAATCAACTAACGGGGGTAGTCCTTTCAGCCACAATTTGATTTCACATTCTCCTCATACTTTATGCAGCAAAACACAAGTTGGTTAGAACCTAGTAGCTGTCTCATACTCTCAACCAGTGTTTAAAGAAGTACATCTACAAGAAGAAAAGTGAGTACATGCATGGGATGACTAAAGCCAGACCAATTGATTTGATATTGGCAAGTAAGATAGGGCATTAATCCAATGACTGGTTTGTTTATTCAGCAAAAATAAAAAATCCAATGAATGTTTTAGAAAAATATAAATCCCACAATAAGTAATGTGGTGCAACCAATAACTTACTTTTACAAGTATGATCGATCAAACTTGCCTCCATAAGAATGCGACAGTAATTTTACAAAACAGAGGCAATGTGTTGAGAAGAATTTTCACGAGAGTAATAACATCCTGGGTAGGCATTGTGGACAAATTGTTCTAGAAGTTGCAACCTGCTCTAGTAGGCATTGTAAAATTGGAGGGCTCATTAAAAGAATCGTCAAACAAATCTACTGTTAATTAAAACAAAGAATACTGATATATTATCTGCATGGACATAGGTTTTAAACCAATCACTTAGAAACCAGAATGATCAATGCAAAAGAACAGAAGCAGTATGTGCTTCTGATAATGCACAATTGCACAATAGAGAAATTAATTTTACTTGACATGGTTATGAGGAAAGGTGCTGCATACTTACCTAAATTTCCAACATTGAAGAAATGGTTTTGAAGAAAGTAACTTTTTTTTTAGCAAATTGTGATAAATAATTAACAAGCTTGACTTCAACTAAGAGTTCCTTATGGAAGATTATCATATAGGAATAACCCATATCGTTGACAGGCGCAAACACTGTCATAATAGTGGCAAGAAAGATTATGTTAAATATTAGCATTGATACACCATGTTGAATATGCTAGTATGGATGCGGAAGTGAAAGCGAAAGCATAGAACACAATAACACACGAGGATTACGTGATTCAGCCTAATGGCCTACATCCACGGAGGAAACCCTAAAGGGCTACATCAATAATATATTATAGTGTAGTACAAATCTTGTGTTATAATAAATCATAACATGTATATATATAGTAGACTAAACTCTAGACTAATAGACTTCTAGTACAAGTAGGAGACTTGGCTTGCACACAAAGTAGAATTAGGGTTGGGCCTATGCTAATGGGCTAATATATCTCTAACACCCCCTCTCAAACTCAAGATGGAAGTTTGATGAAATCTTGAGATTTGATCAAGTTGAGAAGATCCCTTGAATGAAGTTTGGCTCTGTGACGGTAGTTTGAGGAAGGCAATGGTCTTGCAGTGTTGATGCGACTTCTAACAGTGGCATGACTATACCAGAGAGTTTTGACGGCAGCAATAGGAAGCCAAAGAAGATGAACGCAGCGAAAAAACACCGAAGGAGACAAAGATTGCTTTTAAATATACCGTAAGGACAGAAAACCATGGCCACAAGAAGGTAGCTCTGATACCATGTTAAATATTAGCATTGATACACCATGTTGAATATACTAGTATGGATGCGGAAGTGAAAGCGAAAGCATAGAACACAATAACACACGAGGATTACGTGATTCAACCTAATGGCCTACATCCACGGAGGAAACCCTAAAGGGCTACATCAATAATATATTATAGTGTAGTACAAATCTTGTGTTACAATAAATCATAACATGTGTATATATAGTAGACTAAACTCTACACTAATAGACTTTTAGTACAAATAGGAGACTTGGCTTGCACACAAAGTAGAATTAGGGATGGGCCTATGCTAATGGGCTAATATATCTATAACAGATTATAATCCTGGAAACAATTCAACAAACAGGGATCACATTTATTGAGAGATAAACAACGAGGCTAAGCACAACTAGCTAAAAAATAATGGTATTCAAAACCCTTTTTCAAATCCTCTCTCCCCTAACTATCGAATTATCCAAAAAAGACATGAAAGGCACATCCAAGCTCTAAATTTTCTCACTTGACACCATTTGTTCTTTTTGGGATAATAATTGACTACATAAAATGCACAGAACAACACTTTGAATTTAGCAACAAAAACCACAACAGAAGGTGAATACTATAGGCCCCATGAGACCTTAAATTGAAACTTCAAAAGCATTAACAAAGATTGAGCAATGCTCTAATGGAACACTAAAATGATTTCATTATAAAAGGAAATGTGAGAGGTTCTTCTCAAAGCAATTGCCCTTAGAGCCCTCTGTCCCCAGACATTATATACCAATAACTCTGAAACTCTCTAGGCATTACTTATTTCGGGGAAAAAAAGATGATACTCCTTGGCTGTACCTGCCATGTTTAAATCTAGTGACATAGAGATAATGGACAAGCAAAGAAACCAAAGATTCTGCCCCAACTTCCCATGCCACATCCATTGGGAATCACCCATTTCTTAAAGGCAAAGTGCACTCTTCCCTATTTCTTTACATTTCAACCAAGATGAGAACATTGCCATCATCGCATTAGGGAAACATGAGAAGAATTTGAAGCCAACAGCTAAAGTTGCTTGATGATAATCTTCTTTCATCTTGACCTGAATTAGCTTTATTACTAGATAGTAGATAGCAATCATTGGTAGAGTTTGAGAAGGATGAAGCCAAATTTAGAGAAAATATTTTCTGTTAATGAAAAATTGATCTAAACTTTTTATCCATAATGATACTTGATGCCGTGAAAGGAATACAATAAAGAGAAGAATCTCTCACAAACCAACTAGGACTCAAAGACCCTCTAGAAACATAAAATAATTCTAGAACTGGTAGCTAGAATTAAATTCTAACATAGACAAAATAACAGAATTTTCCAAAAATTCATTTCTAACAATTATAGCATAGTGATGAACCACAAATAGCTTATAGCACACTATATGAGAAATGCATAATATGCCATGTCTGCTAATTAGAGAATGAGACTGTAATTCATGAATTAATAAAATGCCCAATCGCAGAAGCTGTTTGGAATATAGGGAATCTGTCGCTATTGGATGGCTAGATGGAGGATTTTACTAACCTTGCTGTGCAGATTATGAATTCAAATTCTTCAATTCAGAGGCAGTGGGATCTTTCTTATGTATAGCTAGGGCACTATGGAAAAACATGAACAACATAGTTCATGAGGATGGAAGTGGTGTACCACAGCAGATACATAGTGAAGTGCAAGTGTTATTCTGTGGATTATGTCCTATGCTAACGCAGGACCAACCTTTCAGTATCAATCAGGGATGTTGTTGGAAGCCCCCTCCCTTGGATTGGTAAAAGGTAAACATTGATGGTGCTTTATATGAACATGATCAATATTCTGGAATGTACTGGTATCATTGTTCGACTCCAAAGGAGATTTCATGGTAGCTATGTGTAATAGAATTAATGGGTTTTCCAAGTACCAGAAATTGAAGCTCTGGCATTGGAAACAGGAATGTTGTTCACTTATTATATGGGTTTTCGTCGTATCATGATGGAAGGTGATTGCATTTGCACAGTGAGGTTTCCTCGGCTGTAAAGAATTTGGAGAATGTAGGAGCAAGCTATAGCTATCTGGTTCAAGGAATTCAAAAAAAAAAAAAAAAAAAACAGCAGGTTTTTCTGCATTTTCCTTCAATCTGACACGAAGGGAGGCTAACCAAGCAGCATGCCTAATAGCCAAGCACATACAGTATGGAAACAGTGTAGGGAATTTAACCAAAATTCCAGCATGTGAGAAACAAAAATAGAAAAAACACTCTTCAAAGAAAAAATAATCACACGCACAGTATTTACGTGGTTCGGCAATTTGCCTACGTCCACGAAGTTGCAGAGATTTCATTATTATCAGGAAAAAATATAAAGTGCAGTTACAGTGTTTTTTTCTCTCTCTCTGAAACACGACAATAGTAACAAACAGCTTCTATATCCTGTGCACAGGATTATAATGGGCTACAAAATGGGCCATGTCAGCTCAAGCCTCAACTCCATGGACTAAGTCTCAAAAAATCTCCCATTAAAAAATCACGCAACATTATTTTGGTTGGGTCAGGTCATTAACCGGATCAAACATAAACTAGGCTTCACAAAGCCCAACAAACAGGGAGAAAGTATGGCCTGAAGACGCACCCCCTAGTATTGATCCACAGATTTGTCATGATAAGGCTCCGTGTATTTCTGCATAATGGACTGCTATGATGTGTTGTATTTCAGTTTATGTTTAATGAAATTATAAGAATTTCATTGAGAGAGAGAGAGAGAATCAGTCACGAGCACCAACTAGAATAGCACCAAAAATCCAAATTGCAGACCAAGTGTCTTATGTCTCCATGGTCAGAGACTTTGACACAACTGTACTCCAGGAGGTCATTCACTATTATCTATAAAGAAATTTGAGCATAATCTTCTACAGGCCACAAAGTTGCAGACCAATGCCTGTGAAGATCCTAACTGATGTGCATTACTAAAGCTGATGATGCCGAAAATATCAACAGTGAGTTGCACAATGCTCGCACCCTCGAGACGACACCTGCACAGAAAAAAGAGGACCTAATAGAGAGCACCGGTGTGGTACCGGCCAAATACCCTCCGAAGGTCAAGTCAGAAAGAGTGCTCACAACTCTAGAGTGCTAGAGAGGGTTAATTATGCGTACCTTGGCTTATGAGGGTATTGGGGCTTTTATAGTGGCTTGAGATTGACATCCCTTCCTTGATGCGGAAGTCTTTTCCTTATAGGACTCTTCCTATGGAGTCCAAAACGTGATGAACAAGTCTCCTCCTTACGCGGAAGATTTTTACCAAGTATACCAGATCTCCGAAGTCCTACTAGCGCAAGGACTCTATTTGGGCTCTTACGAGAATGGGCCAAAATATCCCTCCTTAGGGCTCAACAGGCCCATGGTAATCTAGCCCAGCATAATTCAGCCCGTCTGTGTCCGGCCCGTTCACAATAGGTCCGTCCATATAGGGCCGTGCAAACGATGGATCCGTCTACTTGGGCTTAAGAGATTTTTCCCTTTCAGCTGCCCCCTCACCCGATGGGTCCGTCAGCACATATGTACGGACCCATGGGGTGAAGGATTTAAAACTCGGTAGCCTGTCTGTAATTTTCATCCGTACAATGCTGAGTCAGGGGCTGGCGCATTAATGCGTTGTGCCAAATGTCAATCTGTTAGTGGCTGTTGTTTTGGAACGAGGCGTCGCTTCGTCTTCCGTGCACTCCCAGTATAAATATTAGGCCTCCGCCTCTCATTTCTCCACTTGCTGCTGGAAGAGATTTGTCAGAGCGAGTCCGTCACGTCTGTCAGAGCACAACCCGTTCACTCAAGTATCCGTCACTCGTCGTATCCAACTACAAGTTCCTGGTGAGTTATCTTATATCCGTCCTTCCTTTTTTCTTTATTCGCACTTTAATGAGTCCGTCGTTATCTCCAACCCGTCAGAGTCTTAGGCTCTTTAATTATATGTAGGAAATGTCTAGTGCGTCAAGTAACCAGTCGGTCGTTCCCGACGGGGCGGACTACGAGGGGATATATCCGTCAGGTCCCAAAGACCACGACGTCTCAAGCGAGAGTAGTCCGTCGTCATCTTCCTCGTCCTCAACATATGAGGGCCTGGAGATGATTGAAGCCCAGGAGGTTCCAGATGACGAAGAACAAATAGTGGGGTCCGTCGTAGGGGTTGATGGACTTAGGGAGTTCATCTTGCCCCAGAGTGGACGGTCCACGCTTTTATGTCGACCATCAAGGAGGGTCACTTCAACACAATAAGGGACCGCTACCAAATTCCTGACCATATCCCAATCCGTCTACCTTACAAGTCGGAGAAGTGTTATTACGAAGGAGTGGACGGAGTGGGCGTGTACGAGTCGGTGTTAAAGGCTGGGTTACGGTTCCCATTGAGTTCACTACACCGCGAACTCTTAAGTTACCTAGGCATATCCGTCAGCCAGGTATCCCCAAACGCCTGGAGGGTCTTTATTGCCATGGAGGTCCTGTCGGAGCCATGTCGGA